>NC_081422.1:62346184-62596184 GCF_949786415.1 Peromyscus eremicus
CGTGAAGACACAGCGATAGTGAACTCATAGAACCATGACCTTATATGTGGGTCACCAGACCTTCTGTGAAAACACAGCAATAATGAATGCACAGAAGATTCACAGAACCATGCATGACCTTATACGAGGGTCACCAGACCTTCTGAGAAGATATAGCAATAATAAATTCACAGAAGACTCACAGAACCATGACCTTACATGTGGGTCACCAGACCTACCGTGAAGATGTTGCCCAGCACCTATCAACTTAAACTTGAACCACTTCCACTCTTGCTATTGTATCCCTGCGGCCAAGCATTGTTATTTTGAAACACCACCAGTGATATTTCCCATTTCACCTTTAAAAACTTCCTCTTGCCTCAGCCTCTGCGGATTTACCCGCGGTTTGCTATGACATGGGTTGCCGCTGCTCGGCTATTCCCAAATAAATATTATCCTTTTGTGACTCTCTTCTCTGTTGCTCTAGGTTGACAGCATGGATCAGTGTTGTGTTACTAGAAAGTGGATTTAGTCCTGCTTCATGACACGTGGCAGAAGTCCTAGCACATGGGAGATCGAGGTGGGAGAATCAAGGAGTCAAGGTGATCCTTGGCTGCATAGTAAGTTTGAAGTCAGCCTGGATTACATGAGACCATGAGATTCTGTCTCAGGAGGAAAAAAAAGTGGGTTATGTTTAGTTATAATTCATACTACATGCACACACAGGCATGGGAAACTCCTAGGAAAATTATATAGTTGAAAAATTAGAAATATAGTTGAAATGCTAAGAGGGAAGAGAAAAATAATCATATACGTGCTTAATTAAAATCCGAGACTGGAGGAAAAGAGAGAAAGGGGGCGGGGAGAAATGGCAAACAGAAGAAATAGAAAACAGTTCGGACAGGTGCACACATAAAAGAATCTCGGCATTTCCATTCAATGGTCATCTTCAGCAGTCTGAAAGAACATACCGTCGATATGGGAAATGGCATGGATACACTGCATAGCAACCCATGGAACAGGAGCCACACCTACCAAAAAGAATACTCTGCTTTTCCATTCACACAAAATCCCATAAGTGCAAAGTCATTTACGGTAATAGAAAGCAGATGAGCAGCTTCTTGGGGTGGGAGAGAGGCAGTAAGAGGAGGAGGAAAACAAGGCTCATCAGGAACATCAAGAAGCTGTTAGGAGCAATGGGTTCATCATCTTGTTGAGGACCCAGGTTCAGTTCCCAGCACTCACATCAAGCAGCTAGCTCACAACCACCTGTAACTCCAGCTCCAGGGGATCTGGCGCCCTCTTCTGGCTTCTGTGAGTAACTGCGTACATGTGGTGTACATACAGACATGTAAAACTGGACATACAGATATATGGACAATATAGAGGGTAGGATGGGGAAAAAAGTGTGCTCATGTTTCTTGCTGGGCTCTAGCTGCATGGGATAAAGCTTAGTCCTGCCTCTGTGGCTTCAATGTTTTCATATGCTCAAAGAAAACTTTCTAGACAACAAAGTAATATACCAGTTTGTTTTGTTTTTGTTTTTGATTTTTTTTTTGAGACGAGGTTTCTCTCTGTGTAGCTTTGGAGTCTATCCTGGAACTCTCTCTCTGTAGACCAGGCTGGCCTCGAACTCACAGATGCCTCTGCCTTCCAAATGCTGGGATTAAAGGCGTGCACCACCACCACCTGGCAATATGCCAGTTCAAATGACTTTCGTTGAGTAAAAATTTAAAAACCACTGCTTTGGTTTTGGTTTTGTTTTTTTATAAAATGTTTTTTCTTTCCTCATACATACCAACCCCTGTTCCCCCTCCCTCCTCTTCTCCTGCTCCTCCCCCCACCCTAACCCCCCCCACCCCATTCCCTCCTCATAGAGGGTAAGACCTCCCTTGAAAATTGCTGCTTTGTTACTTCATTTTACAAAGACAATGCATGCATTTAACTCCCCAAATAGGAGCTTAGGTGTGACTTGAACCTGACCAAAAGATGACTTGCATCTGATTTTTCTTTTACACTTCACCTCAGCGATTTATAGCAGTTCCCAGGGCCTAGGTGAGGACACTAGATGTGGGCAGAGCCTCTTGAAATACAAGGAAAAAGTGGCCCATAGGTGATCTCCGTGATATTGAAGCAAGAGACGTAGAGAAGATTAAAAGGTGTCCGAATTTGTTCAGGCGCATGCAACTGGAGTCCGTGGGATCTGCGCAGTCACATTCTACCAAGGGTAGCTATGAATGGACGCAAGACGGTAAACTTAATGGAAAACATGACTGGTTTGGATAACTTGGTTGTGCATTTCTTGAGTATGGATGCTGTAGAAGACAATGCCATTTCAAAATGTCTACACATCAGCTAGGTGATCCATTTCAAGGTACCACTTTCCCAGGGAGTCTACTAATACCCCGGCACTAGTTGGAAGTATTCCCAGTTGAATCCTGATCTATAAAGAAGATCTTCTGCCCCCAGACTTGTAAAGTCAATGTAAAACAAACAGGAAATTAATCTGAAATCTCCTACTGTGCTTATAAAGCCAGCTTTTACAATTTTTTGGCATGGACATAGCAAAATTTCATGAGCTATGAATTATTATGGGCCTATAACAGCCATGGCATCAATTTAAAAGAAGGATACACTCTGCTCAAACTTTGGGGGACATTAGTGGGTGTATCAGTCACTTTTCTCGTTGTTGTTACTGAATGCCTGACCAAAACAACCGAAGGAAGGAAGGACCGTTGGTCTCCTAGACACATGGTACAGTTCGTCATGGTGGGGAATCACGGACGCAGGAGGCTGAAGCAGCAGCTCACATCGCTTCCTCATTCAGGAAGTGAAGAGAGATGAAAGCTGGCGCTAAGCCCATCTTCTTCTTTCCATTTGGATCCCAGCCCTGAGAAGGCTGCTGCCCTCAGTTCAGGTGGGCCTCCCCACCTTAATGAACCTAATCCAGAAGCTCCCTCACAGACCTGCTCACAGCTTGGTCCTGTAGGTGAGTATTGCTCCTGTCAAGTGGACCAATCAATATAAACCATCAGGATGGGTAAATAGTACAATTTTTTTCTTTCCTTTCTTGTTTTCATTTTATGTTTTTTTTTTTCTTAAATGGCAAATATGTTCTTTGTGAGCTTCTAGTTCCCCAACCACTGTTTGGGCTAAGTATTCTCGTAGCTTGTATGTGTGTGTCTGCGTATCCATGTGCACCACATGTATGAAGGTGTCCGCACAGCTCAGAAAAGGACATCGGATCCCCAGGAGTTGGAGTTACAGATGGTTATGAGACCATTGGTGTAGGTGCTGGGAACTGAACCCAGCAAGAGCAGCAAGTTCTTTTAATCCCTGAGCCATCTCTCCAGCCCCAGAGCAAGGCTACAGAAGGTTTCTGAAACTAACAAGCCACTGTCACCATGCACACAGCCCTTTACAAAATACTTGGCTAATACATGCAACCAACTGTGCACTGAAATACTGTTTCAATTGCCTCTGTACTAGTAATGCAGATGTTTTTCTTGTTATAATTCCCTGCACAACACATGTAAAATCTACTTAGCGCATTCACACTGTTAGGTATGATAAACAACTTACACATGATTTAGATGAGTGTTTGAGAGGACGTGCATAAGCTGTATGCAAATAATAAAACAATGTATCATTTTGTATAATGGACTTGGAGCACCTGAATATTTTGACATCTGTACTGACCCAAAAACCAACCTCTGGGGATATCAAAGAACTGCTGTACTAGGGCAAAATTAGTTGTGATCTCTCTCCTCTCTCTCTCTCTCTCTCTCTCTCTCTCTCTCTCTCTCTCTCTCTCTCTCCTCTCTCTCTCTCCTCCTCTCCTCTCTCCCTCCCTCCCTCCCTCCCTCCCTCCCTTTTCCCCTCCCTCCTCTCTCCTTTTAATACAGGTTCTTATTAAGTAGCTCAAGCTGGACTTGAACTTGTGGGGATTTTCTGGATTCTGCCATCTGAGGGCCGAGATTATAAACGTGCACCATCGAGCTCTCCCTTTTTCATTTGAAAGCTGTTTTTTACACCTTTTCTATCATTCATTTTTAGTTATGTTTTTATTTGGGGATTTTTACTACAATCTGATATTAATAAGCAACTTCAAGGACATCCGGTTCTGAGCCAGCTGTGGTGACAAATGCCCATAATTCCAGGACTTGGGAGGTGGAGGCAGGAGAATCAGAAGTTCAAAGTCATCTTTGGCTACACAACTAGTTTGAGATGGCCAGACTGGACTACAGGAGACACTAGAAAGAAAGAAAGAAAGAAAGAAAGAAAGAAAGAAAGAAAGAAAGAAAGAAAGAAAGAAAGAAAGAAAGAAAGAAAGAAAGAAAGAAAGAGGGAGGGAGGGAGGGAAGGAGAGAGGAAGGAAGGAAGGAAGGAAGGAAGGAAGGAAGGAAGGAAGGAAGGAAAAGAAAACTGAATTTAGGATTACCTAAAATGGTCTAACAAGGTGAGAGCCACAAGCAAACCCTGGAGCACTCCACTAGAGGGCAGCAAGCACAAACCAAGCTTAACTTCACCAAGAAAAGATGGATGGTAGAGCAAAAATATATATTACAAATATGATTTCTTAAATGTAATTCAGATTAATTTAACGATGTGAAATAAATGTAAGCAAAAATATTTCCCTTTTTGGAATTAGTAGTGTGGGAGTTCTCTAGATTAAAAGACAAAAGAATTAGTTCTGGCTTTAACTCTTACAGTAATGTGATTTGAAGCAATCTACTATTTGCCATTCTGATCCACTCTTAAGACATTATACAGTTGCACAAAATGATACTTAAAGTTCTTTTTCAAACTGGAATTATGTAATTCAGTTATTTATTTTAAAAAAAATTATATTACAGTCTTTTAGAAATCCTTCTGAATACAGTCTTGGACTTTCGGTCAACCATAACTTTAATTGATGGAGATTCTGGTTTAGAAGTACCCACTAGGATTTCTTGGAGAATTGAGGACCTTCAAATACATTAATTTACCTTTTGTGGGGAAAATTACTTAATAAGTGACATGCTTCTAATCTAGCAAGGACAGAGATGGCAGTGCTATCTAGAATAAGGACTGGCTATACCTTGACTAATGGTGTAAAGAAAACAGAAACCACAGCAACATGTCATGGAGATAAGTTGTTTTCACTTTCTATTTTCATCTTAGGAGACCTCTAAAGTCACGAAAAAGTTTATGCATTAAAAAAAACAGCTGGAGTTGGGCAGTGGTGGCACAGGCCTTCAATTCCAGCACTGTGGGGGCAGAGGCAGGCAGATCTCTGTTGAGTTTGAGGCCATCCTGTTCTACAGAGTGAGTTCTAGGACATCCAGGGTTACACAGAGAAACCCTATTTTGAAAAACCAAAAACCAACCAACCAACCAAACAAACAAACAAAAAAACCAAACCCAAACCAAATCAAACCAAACAAAAAACAAAATACACCACTACCACCACCACCGCCACCACCACAAAAACAATTGGCTTGAAGGGTGAGAATATTGTAAACAGGGAAAAGGGGCATGAGTCAGACAAGAGCTACTGTTATGCCATCACTCAGGTGGCCCGCAAGAGCAAGGTTTTGGAAGCAGGTGCTTTAGACTGTGTCCATAACTTTCCAATGGTTGCTGTTGTAAATCCCCACCATAGTAACCTGTATTCAGTTTGAGATGTACCAGAAAGGGAAACTCTTCTAAATAGCAGTCTTCACAAGCACCCATGGTTAAAACTACCAAGTTAAGTGGCAACAGAAACCATTTCTAAGTCCAGTTTGGTAATGTAGCCACAGTTTACACCGAATTGTATATTTTAATGTCTTCTGCCCTTGCTTAGGATATGTTTTCCACTTACATGAACACAAAAGGAAGGAGTAAACCAGCTGGGTAGTGAGTATGAGGGATGAAGGAAACTCATTCTCAAGACACAGGAAAGCTTACGAGAAGCCAGAGGTAGAACACTGTCCTGTGTGCTCTCCAGACTGCTGGCCCTGGCATGTTAGCTTGACCTGAGTTAGTGAAATTGGGGTTCTGGACCCTGTGGGTCTGAGGCAGGTTAGCGTTCGCCTCAGCCTCGGACTGATGTCATTAACATTCATTCATCCACACTACTATTTCCACCAGTCTGCTTTCCCTGATGAAAGTAAGGAATATGATTTCAAACTCGGGGCCATGTTCAGACAAGTTGCAAAATCTCATCACATTCAGAGGATGAGCATTTTGTTTATTTTTTTCATGCAGGGTCTCGTGTAGCTTATGCTGGCTTTTAACTCCCTATGTAGCCGAGGATGGCCTTGAACTTCTCATGCATCTGCTTCCAGTACTGAGATTACAGGTATGAGTTAATAGGACCTAAGGTTTGTGCAGCTCTGGGGATAGAACCTGGGGTGTTGTACATGCCAGGCAAGCACTGTACCAACTGAGCTATACCCCAATTCCCACACAAGCATTTTAGTGAGTGAAATACTGATGCCTTGACTTCTCTTTACTCTATGCCTCATCTGCACGATGGGGATGGTAGTGCCTTCTATCTAGGGCTGCTCTCCAAACGAAACAAGTTAAAACCTGTAAAGCTATTATGACTGTTACTTAAATATTAAAATGATTTCCACATCTTTATTGTATTCCTAGCTTGGATGGAGCTTAGGATATGAGTGGAGTCCCTGCTTGGAGTCATTTCTACCTGGCCTTTTATTAAAAATGATTTAACTATGTTATTTATATTGTGTTGGGAGGAGGTCATGCCAGAGGAAAACTTGCAGGGATTTTTCCTCTCCATCATGTAGGTCTCACAGTCCTATCTAGATTCTAATTCAGGTGATGAGGTGTAGTGGCAAACACTTTCTACCCACTCAGCAATCTTACTAGACCCTGGCCCTTCTTATGCAACATCTTAATGCGTCAGAAGTAACTGACACTATAAGTCTCAAAAGATACCATGAAATGAATGAACTTATAAAACGAGGCTGATCTAATACTGCATGAAGTTAACTATCTTTCAGTTCAAGTGTGTGATACATATGAAATACAATCGCTGTCTACAGTGCGAAACACTGCTCAACACTACCCCACTGCTCAACCGAAATTTCAAGGTGTCTGCCCACACAAAAATAAGTTACATCTGTTACTGTGATAATCTAGGATCATCTCTGCCAGGACTGGATTGAAACAAAGCCCTGATTAGAAAAATGAAGACATGTTTATTTTGTACAAATGGCTAATCCATGTCCAAGAGCCAAGAGGTTGTGAGTGTGCCAGGATAAGGCGACTCTCAGGGTTCAAGAGTTGGGAGTGTCTCAGAGCCAAGCGACGTTGAAGGGTTCAAGAGCCAAGAGGCTGTGAGTGTTCCAGGACCAAAAGCTAAGACTGTCTCCAAGTGTCCCAGGGCCAAGAGTGTGAGCATCTCCGGGCCAAGCGACCTTCAGTGTCCATGGCCCCACGGAATCAGGGCTCAGAGCAGCAGCAGCGAGCCCAGCAGCAGCTCACCCTGGCCCAGCGGCCTTCCACGCTCCAGCCCGCGGCCCTTGCTCTCAGCCTTGATGCGCACGGCCAGGAGGCGCAGCTGCTCCTCCGAGAGCCCATCGAAGCAGCAGTCCTGGTCCAGGGCGGCCTTGCGGCTGCGGCGGAAAACGCTGGCGCGCTGCTGGCCCGACGGCCGCAGCACCAGGCTGAGGCGGCAGCCCAGGGCTCGGGGTTCGAGCGCGGCGGCCGGACCCTCAGCGCGCAGCAGGCGGAGGCGGAGACACGCGCTGCGCGGACAGTACTCGGCGGCCAGGCGCAGCGTGCAATCCCCGCGGCCCAGAGCCACGCTGGCCTCGGCTTGCAGGCGCTCCGGGCGTGGGCCCGCAGGGACCGGGGGCGCGCAGGAGGCGGCGCTGTCATGCTTGTCGCGGGAGGACGGAGAGCACGCGCTGGCCCGACCTCGAGGGGCCCGCAGCGCGCGGCTCAGCAGCCCATCGGGGACGCGCAGGAGGCGGTGTCTACGGGGAGCAGGAGTGGGCGGCAGGACCCGGGAGGCATCTAGGTTACGAGGCGCAGGGCGCGGGGCGTCCGGGACTCGGCGCGGACTTGCATAGGTGTGCGCGCGGCGGCGAAGTCCGGGTCGAGGGACCAGGGCGCCTGGGTGGCCGAGGAAGAGCGACTCCTTTCGGCGTGTGTGCGGGCTCTCGAGCAGCGCGCAGAAGCCGTAGGCGGTGCGTGCGCGGGGCAGGTGCGGCAGCGAGAGCGCGGCTTGTGAGCGCGGGTCCCAGTCGGTGCGACCCGCGTGGTCGTCCGTCTCCGCGTCCGCAGCACAGGCATCACGTAGCGCAGCCCAGGTCGTGCTAGGCTCCAGTCTTGGTGGGATGCAGAACTCTGGGATGCGGTCAGGAGTGAGCACGTTTACGCACGCAGCGGACGATCGCGCTTTGGTGCGGCGGACGCGTCCGGGGAGAAACCCGTCTCGGTTCCGCAGGAGCCGCTCCAGGCACCACATCTAGCCGCTGGTCTTGGAACCCGGTGATCCTGTTTGGGGCTGCCTGCAATATTCAAACGCACACCTGTCAGAGGCAGCCTGGAGGAAAGCGGGAATTCCGCCCCCCCTTTTTTTTCGACTTCGTCCTGTCCAGACCCCTACAAGGTAAAATGCATCTGTCACCTCCGTTGCAAACTGTTTTCAGAGTTTGAAAAACGGTCGTTTATCACCCGCCCCGTTTCCAATCGGCTGTCATGTAGATTTGCAGCTTGCTGCAGTCTTCTCTATCCTCCCTTACTGGCCCTGCTACCTTTGTCTTCTAACTTTAGCCTCTGTCCCTGGTGCCAAAAGGTGCTTTGATTTGTGCATTTGTGCATCCTGACACCTCAAAAGTCTAATATCACTCCAGTCAGCGAGAACACACACACACACACACACACACACACACACACACACACACACACACGCACACACACACAGAAAAGGTGACTCCTTTCAAAGAGCTTCAGGCCACTCAGGTCTCACAGCCTGGAGGGAATTGGGTTCCCAGTTCATATACCTGGTGTTCGGAGTCAGATGGTTTTCAAACCCAAGAGACGCTGAGAAATTCAAAGCGCGCGCGGCGAGGTTGATTGCTGGTGCTCCAGGACAGCCGGTCAGGGCTTTTATACAGGCTGTGGCAGCGCTGCCTGGTAACCTGACGCCTGGCCCTCCCAGGTCCCTCTGCCACGTGGATGGATTTGCTGATCTGATCCCACAGCCGGCTCTTCTGCTGCTGTTGGAGTCATTCTCCTCCAAAACCCTGAACAAGTTTGTTTCCTCACATGCAAAATAGGATTAAGTCTGGACCATGTCGCAGTCCTTGTGATGACGGAGGAACAAAACGAACCGGAGCACACAGAAGCACTCTGTATGCACCATTCGAAAGAAGCCAGAAATCGGGTTTGTCTTACCAATGACCTTTCTCATATCCAACCTTCTTTGCTGCCTAGTGTTGAAAGTTCTTCACTTCCTGCATTCAGTTCTGATTTTAGAGGTCCTTTCTCTGTTGATTTTAAATCACTCTGGGTTGGTGTGTGTGTGTGGGGGGTATGGGGTTCCGGAAACGTTCCATATTTGTCTTGGGTGGGGTTACAGGGGTGTATTCCTATGTAAAGAAATCATCTAGTGTACACTTAAGATTATATATATGTCCACAACCTTCTTAAGCGGGGTGCTAATTTTTAATTAGAGAAATATACTTCATACGTCCAGCCGTTGGCATCATCCTTTGGAGACACACACCATATCTGGCCTTTGGAGACTGTGTCCCTCTGAGACCCCTATCCTTTCTCTTGAAAACTGGTGTTTATCCTTTAAGAGAGTTGCTTGCAGCTTGAGTTGAAAGATATCCTGAGATATTTCAATTAGAGTTTGGACACAGGACATTTCTAAGGTGCTGCTTTGCAAATGAATGGTCTCTCCAAGCAGTGTTGAATGAATTAAGTTGAATTCAAACAAAGGGGGCTTCAGTTTGAGGCATATCGTGTGTTTTGCATCCAGGACATACAGACAATGTGCTAGATAACTTCATCCTGGAGTTGTCACAGGGGCCTTAGGAATCGGATTATCCATGTTATATAAACAAAAAATAGCACTTCAGAGGTTAAATAACTTACCCATAGTCATCAAGGACAGGAAACGAAAGGAATGCACACTAATGAGTAATGAGTTATTGGGGGGGATTAAGGCATGTTATTATGCAGTGTGTGTATGTAACATAGTAAACGCTAAAGACACTGAAGTAGTGAATATCAATATTGTTATTAACATTGACAGTGGGAACACTGACAGTAGTTAAGAAGATTGGGTCTGAAATGACATATTTTGATTCTAGAACAGTAGCTTACTATGAGCAAGTTACTGAATGTTTCTGAGCCTTGGTATCCAACGTAAAGACCACAATAATACATACCATAGGTTTGCCCTTGGATAAAATAGGTAACCAAAAGAATTAGGTTCAACATTGGACCTAATGTGCACAGTTTCAGTGGTTGTGTCTGTTGTTATTAGAGTAATTACTCCTTACTTCATTCATGTGTGTAAAGCAGAATTTACAAAATGCTTCCTGGGTTTTAACCGCCATGAGAGATACACGAATCTTGGCTGTACCAGATCCTATCAGCTTATGTACAACTCCTAGAAGAGGAAGGAGATGGTAAAGTTGAAATATTTGAATTCCATCTAGCTAGGGCAGTAGTGAAAAGGAAAAATGTAAAAATATTTTGTTTTTAATATGTGTATATGCACATGAATGTATGCACACACACTTATGCACATGCATGTAGATGCCCCAACAGGCCAGAAGAAGGTGATGAACCCCCTGGATCTGAAATTATAGGCAACTGTGAGCTGGGAACCAAACTTGGGTCTTTTACAAGTGCATCTAGTGCTTTTAGCCACAGAACCATCTCTCTAACTTCAAGGGACTTTGGATTCTATTTTACATTTAGTCTAATAGGGATAATTGGAGCGGGTTCCTGTGTTTACCGTGTCCGTGACTAGCTTCTCCTTCATTTTATAAACTCTATTCCGGGCTCAAATTCTTGAACCAGGGCTCAGTCTATGAGAGTAATTATATACTCAAAGGTCATGCGTATATGTTCAAACTCATTTTTCCCCCTATAGGGAATGTGCTGCCGATTTAGTGAGATCCCAGACACTGGTTAAAATGACAAGTACTATAAGAACTCAGTCTGAGAAATTGTGAATCAAGGTCACTAACCTGTTGAACCCAGCTTGTAAAACGGAAGCTGCCAAAGCTGTGGCGTAGACTGCTGTCAGGGTAAAGATATTCTTGTGAGTTCTCTGGGAAGACAGCACATGCTGGCTAGCAGTTAGCTGTTGTCACTGTTATCATGCTGAAATTCTTGAAAAACATCTCTCTGCTCAGCCAAGCAAAGCCGGCTTGTTTTATTTTTATTAACAGTTCACCTTCTTTAGTAACACCTCGAAAGCATTTCCTGTCTAACGTTTCTTGAAAACAACAGAGACGTGCTCTCACAGGCCAATCCTCTGGGACCACAATAAGTCTCATGTTTTACTTTTAACACGGAAGCATGAGCCTACCCAGTACTTGCGAGGTTGGTGTAATCTGGTCCAGCCAGATGCCCAGAACATACGAATCTACGCAGAAGAAGGCTGTGTTCATTCTGAGTTCATATCTGTAGCCATGGGGATATCTCGAGTTGGAGCTGTGAAAAGAACATAAACAGGCTGAACACCATTGTGGCAGGAGGTACACTCCGAGTAAATGGAGACTGAATTTACTTAAAAATAGATGTATTAAAGATGACTGGCAGGGGTTGGGTAATGGGTTCAAGTTAGAGAGGAGACCTGTTCTAGTGGTCTGTGGCACAGCAGGGCGAAGTTAACAGTATTGTGTTGTACATAACTGAAAATTCCTGGACAAGACTTTGAATGCATTAGCCATGCAGGCAAATACAGGCTTAACGTGATGACTATGTTCATTGTCTTTATCAGGACGTTTCTTGATAGATAGACAAACCCCAAATCACATTGGGCCATACCTAGCAAGATGAACAATTTGTCTGTGTCAGTACATAAAGCCTTAGAGATTATTGGCTGATGCTCTGAGTGACGCCTCTCATTCAACCCGGGAAAGCATAGAGTAAAGCACCTGTTGGCTTTAGCTTTATAGCCTTTAACTTGTGGAACACCGGGTGAGCCCCTGGATTCTCTCCGGTCTTCAGTGTCTTCTGTTAATTTGGGTGGTTAGATTAACCAGATGTTCTGTCAGCTTCCTTGCTATGCTGTCTCCTGCTTTTCACTGGCTTAGCCTCCCCATCAGTCTGTGAGTGTGTGTGTGTGTGTGTGTGTGTGTGTGTGTGTGTGTGTGTGCGCGTGTGTGTGTGTGTGTGTGTGTGCGCGCGCGTGTGTGTGTGTGTGTGTGTGTGTGTGTGTGTGTGCGCGTGTGTGTGTGCGCGCGCTTCCACTCCCACTCAGGTATCACATGCTTGGGTGCACATGTGGAAACCAGAGACAACCTAAGGTGTTCTTAACCTCATTAGTTCTGGTTTAAAAGCATGTAATAACTGCAGTCACTACAGTGGTCATTTTCTTTAGCTAGCCCGGGCTTCCAATTTACCTCCCCTATAAGGACTGTACTTGGGGTGCTGACAGTTTTTTAATTTTTAAAATTATTATTATTTTATTTTATGTGTGTCTGCCTGTGTGCATTTCTGTGCCTCCCACGTGTGCAGTACCCACAGAGGCTGGAAGAGATCATCATATCCCTTGGAACTGGAGTTACAGATGGGAGCATCGATGTAGGTGCTGGAAATTGAATCTGGGTCCTCTGGAAGAGCAACCGATTCTCTTAACCACTGAGCCATCTGTCCAGCCCCTGATGGTGTTTCTTGACATTAGTCATGCTTGTCTTAAAATGGGATGGGGAAGAGTACGGCGGTGGAAATGATGTAGATGTAGTACTCATATATGAGGCTAAGTTTTTTCTCCTTATTTATTTATTGAGATTATAAGTACAACATTTCTCCCTTCTCTTTCCTCCCTCCAAACCCTCCTATATACCATCTTAATTCTCCCTCAAATTCATGGCCTCTTTTTCATCAATTGTTATTGCATGCATATATGTATATTTATATGATTATGTATATTATGCATATGTATGTATCTTCCTAAATATAATCTGTTCAGTCCTTATAATGTTATTGGTATGTATGCTTTCAGGGCTGACTGTTTGGCACTGGACAACCGGTGGTGTGTTCTTCCCTGGGGAAGGCCACCTCTCCTGCTCTCAGTGTTTTTCAGTTGCCTGTGTAGTGTTGAGGCCTTGTGGGATTTTCTCTGTCCAGTTTGGTATCAGAAATTCTTTTAAAAAACAAAGTGGGATTTTTAAAGAAATGTGGAGTATTTGGAGGATTACTGGAGGCACAAAGCGAGCCATCACATGCACACAGCCATCATCACATGCACACAGCCATCATCACATGCACACAGCCAGCCATCATCACATGCACACAGCCAGCCATCACATGCACACAGCCAGCCATCACATGCACACAGCCATCATCACATGCACACAGCCATCATCACATGCACACAGCCATCATCACATGCACACAGCCATCATCACATGCACACAGCCATCATCACATGCACACAGTCATCATCACATGCACACAGCCATCATCACATGCACACAGCCATCATCACATGCACACAGTCATCATCACATGCACACAGCCATCATCACATGCACACAGCCATCATCACATGCACACAGCCATCATCACATGCACACAGCCATCATCAAATGCACACAGCCATCATCACATGCACACAGCCATCACATGCACACAGCCATCATCACATGCACACAGCCATCACATGCACACAGCCATCATCACATGCACACAGCCATCATCACATGCACACAGCCATCACATGCACACAGCCATCATCACATGCACACAGCCATCATCACATGCACACAGCCATCATCACATGCACACAGCCATCATCAAATGCACACAGCCATCATCACATGCACACAGCCATCATCAAATGCACACAGCCATCATCACATGCACACAGCCATCACATGCACACAGCCATCATCACATGCACACAGCCATCATCACATGCACACAGCCAGCCATCACATGCACACAGCCATCATCACATGCACACAGCCATCATCACATGCACACAGCCATCATCACATGCACACAGTCAGCCATCACATGCACACAGCCATCATCACATGCACACAGCCATCATCACATGCACACAGCCAGCCATCATCACATGCGCACAGCCAGCCATCATCACATGCACACAGCCATCATCACATGCACACAGCCATCATCACATGCACACAGCCAGCCATCATCACATGCACACAGCCAGCCATCACATGCACACAGCCAGCCATCACATGCACACAGCCATCACATGCACACAGCCATCATCACATGCACACAGCCATCATCACATGCACACAGCCATCATCACATGCACACAGTCATCATCACATGCACACAGCCATCATCACATGCACACAGCCATCATCACATGCACACAGCCATCATCACATGCACACAGTCAGCCATCACATGCACACAGCCATCATCACATGCACACAGCCATCATCACATGCACACAGCCATCATCACATGCACACAGCCATCATCACATGCACACAGCCAGCCATCACATGCACACAGCCAGCCATCACATGCACACAGCCATGATCACATGCACATAACCATCATCACATGCACACAGCCATGATCACATGCACATAACCATCATCACATGCACATAGCCAGCCATCACACCTCCAAACAAGCTCAGAGTGGAAAATGTCGAATTTTCAAAGCTCTTGTTAGTACGGAATAACATTATTTGCACTAAAATGTTTGAATTCTCTACTTTAAGTAATTTTATTCTGCTAGTAGCCTTTAAAGGAGATCAAAGAATGACTGATAGTCTAGTGGTGATTAAATTGTATAATTATTGACAGAGGAAAGGGTGGTAGTGTTCAGAGAAGGAAATTAGTAACTCCTATGTGGTTTGGAGGGAGTTACTTAGCATTCCAAACTTAAATTTCGATTACATTTTTCTCTAATAAGTTTCTATTAAAATTATTTAACTCACAAATTGTTAGTGAGAAATTACAGGAAGATGACTACTAATGACAGATTTCCTGAGATACAAGTTAAAAAAATAACAAAACAGAATTAAGCTTATAAGAGCATATTTATACATTCTTTCAAAACTGTGAAGTGCTGTTGAGCTGCAGGGAATGTGTAGTGGAGGGTCAGTGTTGCCCACACCTCTCACAAGGTTGCACTTGACTCACTGGACTACAGCATGCTGCTGTGTCCTCTTTCCTGGTCTCACTGTTTTCCAAACACTCTTGTGTCGTTTTTTGTTGCTTTTTTATTGCATACCCCTTATCAACAGCAACAGGCGCTGTTTCTTTAAACAACTCAGTGACTAGTCAGTAGGATGGAAGCAGGGAGAGGGAGGGCTTAGGAGGGGTTGGAGTTACTTCTGCTGCTGTGATAAAATCCCATGAAAGCAACTCAAGGGAGCAGGGGTCGTTTTGGCTTATGGCTCAAGGCATTAGGAATTTAAAGCAGTTAGTCACATGGCACCCATGATCAATGTGAGAGAGAGAGAGAGAGAGAGAGAGAGAGAGAGAGAGAGAGAGAGAGAGAGAGACAGAGAGAGACAGAGACACAGGGAGACAGAGATAGAGACAGAATGACAGAGACAGACAGAGACAGAGACACAGAGAGACAGACAGACACACACACACACACACACACACACACACACACACACACACACACAGAGAGAGAGAGAGAGAGAGAGAGAGAGAGAGAGAGAGAGAGAGGCAGAGTGAGTCAGTCTTGTGCTCAACTCTTTCTTCTTTTTATATAGTTCAAGATCCCCCCCCCCCCAGGAATGGTATCTCAGGAAGCAGGCTTTCCCATCACACAGGTGATTCTCTATCTTATCAAGTTGACAACTGAGATTAGCCATCCCAAGGGGTGTGATTAGAAAGAGTTTGTGGGGTTGGGGGAAGGCTGGAGAGATGGCTCAGCAGTTAAGAGCACAAACTGTTCTTCTAGAGGACCTGGGTTCAATTCCCAGCACCCACATGACGGTTCACAACTGTCTATGATTCTAGTTCCAGGGGATCCAACACCTCTGGCAAAACACCAATGCACACAAAATAAAAATAATAATAAAAAAAAAACGAGTTTGGGGACAGATTGAAGAGAGTGTTCTAGATGCTGGGAGCTGTTGGATAAGACTGAAGAGTGTGTTATAAATACCAGGTTATTATTTTTTAGTAGGTGACTAACTGATTCATCTGTGCTTTGGGAAAGTGACCTCTGGTGTCAGTCTGAAGAACAGATTAAAGAAAAGAAAAAGCCCGGAGGCCAGTGGGACCAGTTAGTAGTGACCAGTGAGCGGGGACAAGGGAGACAGAAGAATTAAGGAAACCATCAGTATAGAGCAGGCAGATTTGCTGTTCATTAGTTATACATAGGGAAGCTGGGAGGGTCTGGGTTTAGTCTGATGAGCAAGGAAAAACAAGTGGTTAAGGATTTATTTTATGTGGTAAGAATGGAAGACTGAAGTAGGTCTTTGTCAGTTACTGGTTAGCACTGTTTTTGTTTTTCTTCGTATTTTCCCTATTATTTATTTATTTGACAGTGTCTCATTGTGTAGCTCTGAATGGTCTGGAATTCATTAGGTAGGCTAGGCTGGCCTTGAACTCACAGAGATCTGCCTCCCTCTTAGTGCTGGGACTAAAGATGTTTGTCACCAGGCCCAGTCTTAATTTTTAAATTTTATTTATCCATTTATGTATGTATGTATGTATGTATGTATGTATGTATTTATTGAGACAGGGTCTTACTATGTAGCCTTGGCTTTCTGTCTGTGTGTTTGTGTGCATGCCAGGCATAATGGGAGTGTGGAGATCAGAACAACTTGAGGGTATCTGTGCTCTCCTTTCTTCGTTGATCCTCAGGATTTGAACATCAGGCTTGGCAGCAAGCACCTTTACCCTCGGGGCCATCTCACCAGTCCATTTCATTACTTTAAAAAAATATATATATATATAAAGCCTCCTCTGGCTTTGAACTGGCTGTGTAGCCATGAACCCTCCTACTTCTGTCTCCCCAGTGCTGGGATAAGAGGCGTGCCCTACGTGGACTGGATTACGAGAGGATGGGGACTCGAACGCACAACTTCGTGCAGGAGGAGCGCCACACCGCCTCGCCCCAGGCCTCACTCTCGCTTTCTCTCTCATCAGCCCCGGGTAACAGCGGGGGAGGCGGTGGGGGCAGGACGCCTGCGCACTGGCGGCGGCGTCGCGCACGCGCGGCGCGGGGCGGGCCGCCGCTGTCAGTCTCGGCGCGCGCCACCGCCTTCCCCTGCGCGCTGCGTTCCGGCTCCGCCCTCTCCCGCCTCCTGGTCCCCGCCATGGTGCTGGAGTCGGTGGTCGCAGACTTGCTGAACCGCTTCCTAGGGGACTACGTGGAGAACCTGAACAAGTCCCAGCTAAAGCTGGGCATCTGGGGCGGTAAGCGCGGCGCCAAGGCCGGCCGGCGTGGGAGCGGGGGCCGCGCATGGTGGAGCCTGGGGACCCCAGGGACCCCCGCTGGGCATGCCCCTGTGGTCGACATCCCTTGCGCAGGGGCATCGCGCTGCTAAGCGGTCCGCTTGAACCCCTCAGTAGAAAGCAAGGGGAAAAAATATATATAATTATTTACCTCAGCGGCGGATGTCTGAGTGCGGCTCACGCTCCCCACAGTGCCAGCATATCTCCCCTTGCATCTCAGCCCCAGGACCAGGCTTCCTTCTCAGTTGGGTCCCGAGACCCGGAAGGTGGGATGGGCAGGGATGACAGTGAGAAAAGAGGCTTGCCTGCCCCCAAGGCATGACTCTTTAACTCAGGGATTCCTACCTTGAGCCACTTCCTCGTTCGACCATGGGCCCTGCATTTTTTTTTTTTTTGTTTTGAATTAGACATCCAAGCCATTGGCCGAAGGAGTCCTTAATTAGGGTTGTCTGCTTGGGGTGCAAGTGCGGGAAGACCTGCCAAGGTTTTTATCCTGGGGATTAGGGGTAGACGAGTCTTGTGATTGTAGTCTACTTCAGCATTCTTCACTAAACTTGCATTTGGGAGGGTGGCTCAGTGGCAGTATGCCTGCCTCAAGCCTCCTCAGCACCGCAGGATACCAGCACCGATGGGGTGTTTGGGGACGTGGGGAGTACTTTTATGTATTTACTAATTTACTGTCAGGCTTGGGAATTTTGTCAGTTTGGGGAGAAGATTAAATAACAACAGCCAACTTAAATGAACAGAACTGCTTTTAATTGTTAGCGATTTTAGTATAGGCTTGCACTGTCTGGTTGGCATTTGCCAAAGGAGAAGTTAGCTATTCGGTATTTGAAATGTGGTTCCATGCTCCGAGTATAAAATACACTGGATTTTGAAGATGAGCATTACTCCTAATGGAGTACCAAAAAGAAAAAAAAAAAGTATCTCAGTTATGTTGGCCACGTGTTAAAATGGTATCTGAGTGGATTTGGTTAAATACATTATTAAAATTCAAGACCATCATCAGCTGCAAAGTCAGTTTATGTTGAGGTTATAAGAAACATAATCCTGAAGCTAAAATGGATAGGCTGTTCCCATCTGCTCTGCCAGGCTTATTTATCACTACTACCTACCATTAGCAATTACAAAGGATCTTCACGTCGTGTCTGTCACAAACCCTGGCTCCTAAAGTTAGTGATTACAGAGAGGCATCCTGTTTTTATTGGGCAATGCTGTCACAGAGCTATGACTTGTCCCCCGAATTGTGGAGGAGCTTGTTTTATTTTAAAAATAGGTTTCTGCTCATTTATTTTTATGATTCTCCCCCAAATAAAGACTTTGGATCCCCATTCCTGCTACATGATGCAAAAAGAAAAGTTTTTAAAAGGAGTTAAGTGTCTAGAGCCTTCTGTAGAAAAAGAGAGGTCAAGTGTTTCTTTGGAATTCTTGCAATAATGTCATTTATTAAAGAATAACATTTGAAATTGGAAAAAAAGTACTTCAGATCAATGTGAACGCTGATAGAGAAAGCCCATAGTTGTAGGCCTGCTGGTGTGTTGGACAAGCGATTTACTCTATGGACCTTTGTTTCTTCAACTTTGGTAGAGAGTGTGTTTGTATGGTCTTAAGAGTTGAAATCACACCTGATAAGATGATGTTCCCAGGTAGCCATTACTCAGGTTTTAGCAGTTGCTTGTCCTGTGTTTAGGTCTTTTAAAAAGGAAATAAAATGTTTGGGTACAGTTGCAGATTCCTTCACCTACCAAATCTTATTCACTTTTAGCAGTGGAAGTTGGACATGCTAGCATTGAGGGCCCTTCCAGTGTCAATATTCACTCTGTAAACAGGTTTGACAGTGAACACAGTCCGGAGATTTCCAGCTTCTTCACAGCTGACTTTAAGTGTTACAGTGCTGTGTCTCACCTCCTGCCTCACTGTCTCGTAGTGAAATCTAGGAATGGAGACTTCTTTAGCCTGTTTTCTGATGGAATTTAGTTTGTGGTGCTGGGGCTCAAACTCCAGGCCTCGATGCTGCCCACTGAGATGCTGTGAGGAGCTATACCCTCAGCTTCGTTTTCTTTTCTTTTTTAGAATAAAATACTCTTGTCAGTAGTCTGCACTAACTGTGCAGTGCACCTGAGCGGATACATGGGTTTCTCTCACTGGCTGTCCCGGGAACAGTCAGCAATGGAATTTTGTCTGCTCACAGCTCAGCTCGTGTAAAGTTTCACTAATGGTTCCTGGAAGTCATGTGCTTAGTAGTTGTTGCTCAACAAGTTGTCTTTTAGCCCTGATTCTCCTTCAAACAGAAATAAGATAAGTTGTCTGAGTTGACTGTTACTCTGACAATAAGGCTGGAGAAATTCGTATTAACCTTTTATGGGGGGGTTAATATCAAATGGGACTATTAATGAAATCGTTGATAAGATATCCATGGTATTTAAGATATCCATGGTATTGACAAAGCTTTTCAAGAAAATTTGAAAATTATATATATCGTCCTATTTGAAAACTATATGTGTGCTAGCAGACAAAATTTATGTGTCACTGATTTTTTTCCTTCAAGTTTTGCCTGTTCAAAGGGTTCTTCTTGTAGAAGTTTCACATATTTAGTCTTTTTGTTCTTTGGAGACTAGGTTGGTAAATCTTAACTGGCATGTGAGACTAGCCCAAAGCAGTAGTTCAGTGTCAGGGTGGGAGGGCTGTTCGGCAGTGCCTAAAATGCTTTTGGTTGAGCAGGCGTGTATTAGATAGATCCTAGGGCTACTGCTAAAAACATCCAGCAGTGTGAGAGATGGACAGTCTCTAACAAAGGGTTGTCCAGCCCTGCGTAGTAGTTGAGGAACTGGTCTAAGGTGAAAATGGAGATTGTCTCTTGCATGTAATGAGACCTATAGGGTAGAAAGATTTTAGTAAGGAGTAAAAGAGGATCTAGAGAAAGTACGTTACCCTGAAGAAATTTCTAACAAGAGAAACAGGTATCTTAAACGACTGACATGTATCATGTCTGTAAAAGTGCATCTTTGCTTGGATGTGCCCAGGGGGTTTTGAGAATCAAAATATGGTGTTACCATAGTTTGAAAAACATTGTACTGGGCCTATGAGACATCCACACAATGAGAGCCACAATGAAGAAGAAAACTGTAGCTTGAAAAGACGAAGGAAGAGTTATTAGAAAGGCTAGAATCAGGTTATATATTCTGGATATTGCTTTTAAATGGAAGAAAAAGCAAGGCCAGCCGGATGGCTCAGTGGTTAAGTCTGCTTGCTGCCAAGCCTGAATATCAGAGTTCACTCCCTGGGATGCACATGGTAGGAGAGAACCGGCTCTTATATGTTCTCCTCCGACCTCCACAATCACATGTGCTTCCCAATATATAAATAAAGTAGTAATTTTTTAACTGAAGAAACAAAACCAATAATAATAATAATAATAATAATAATAATAATAATAATAATAATAATAAACTTCAGAGGGACATAAAGGCCATTTCTTCAAAGATTAATGCCAAACAATTCTTAAATATTTTGAAAGTGGTTTAGGCAAAATGCCTTTTAAAAACTTGCTGCTGTAGAAACAGGCCTCAGTTACTCACTAGTTATAGGATCCAGGAGAAAAACATTTTAATTCTCTAAGCCTCAGTTTCCTGATCTGTAAAGAGAACATACAACACTCAGTGTCTGTGATGGAAGTCTAAGAAAGTCCTTTGTACCTGTTAGTGATGGGTGGTAATGGTGGGTGGGACAGGCTGCTGTTGCATTTTCTGAAGCATGCTTCCTCTAACATAGTACATCTGCTAACATCATACATGCTTGTAAATATATTTTATCCAACTCCCCCCCCCCCCCCCCCGATTCTTAAAAAGCAAGGAAACTTTTTGCAGTTGGTTTTATACTTGACAGTGCTTGAGTTTTCTGTAGCAGTGTGTAGGGCAGCCTTCAAAGGCTCAGACATATGCCTGGTGGGCAGGTACTGCCAGATGAGAATGTTTATCTAGGCTTTTGATCCCCACAAACTGGTACCAGCAGATAAATTACACAGCCCTTAGCTGTTTGAGAGGTATCCAGGATTTAATTGTTTTAAGAGTAACATGTTTCTAAAACTGGGTGTCGAAATGTCAGATCTTTTGTAACTTGAGTTCAGCAGGAATGTTGCAATGTAGGATCTGCCAATTTGATATTTCAAAGTTATTTCCTGTGGAGGACCAGGAACAGCCTCCATTTCAGCTTCTGTGGCTCTCACTTCCCTTAAACCAGTGGACTAACCCCTAGACATGGTGTGTAGGATTCCAGGGGTGGCTGTGGTGCCCAGGGACAGGAACCAGGGTGTAGTGTACACAAAGTTCACAACCCTGTAAGCCAGGCTCAGGGGTGCAGTTTCAGGTCCTGTCCTTCTTCCCTGTCAGCCCACAGTTATGGGTGGCGTTCCTGTTTCAAATACTGGGGACTAAATCATAGATTCTGAACTTTATTTTCCAGTATTTGGAATGTTTGTAAGTGTATAATGTGATTTCTTGGGGATGACATCCATGTTAGCATAAAATTCAATTTTATTTCATACACATATCGTGCATATAGCCTACAATTATTCTCGGCATGCTGCGTTTTGATGGTAGTGTGCCATGTAAGATTGGGTGTGTATGTTTTCTGTCTGTGGTAACAAGTCAGCACCCAAAGAGTTTGGATTCGGGAGCGTTTTAGATTTTAGATTAGTGATGCTTAGCTTGTCTTGCTGGCAGAGAGCAGCCCGTGGAAGGAAATTGAGCACTGGGCACACACCAAGGATGAGGAAACGGGACAGGAAGTTAATCTTCCATCAGGTGTAGGGCTTTTGGCAGGTCACCGAGGGGAAGCCATTTGTTTCTTCTCTGCCAATGAATGAGGTGAGCAGCGGGTCTTCTCTGACTGTAAGCACCTGTGGGTTGAGCAAGGCTGGAGCGGCCTGAGCCGCCCTTGGGTAAGTGCTGCTGCCCTGTCTGCAGCCAGTGTGAGGCATGCTGGTCCAGTGCACAGTTGTTCTGTCTTTCCTTCTTCCTCCCAGACCGATGGTGAAGAGCCAGTCACAGAATGTGATAAGATAAAGAAGCCACATCTACTATAGGATGGCCAAGCAGGGTGCTAGAGGGCAGTCGGAGAAAGACAGAAAAACAAAACAAAACAAAACAAAAAAAACAGGCGTTTGATTTATTTTTACTTTCTTTAGCCTCATTATATAAAACACCGTAGTGTCTAAGTATTTCTAAACCCATTGAAGGAGTGTTTTTATTTTTTTAAGAATTTTATTTTATTTCATGTAAGTGTTTTGACTGCATGTATGTGTCTGAACCATGTTCCTGCGGTGCCCATGGAGGCCAGACGTGGGTGTCTGATTTTCTGGAACTGGACTTAGGGATGGTTGTGAGCCACCATGTGGGTGGTGGGACCTGAACTTGGGTCCCCAGTAAGAGCAGTGAGTGCTCTTAACCACTGAGCCATCATGTCCTCAGCCCCAGAGGGAGATCCCCCCCCCCCACTTTCCTTAGTCAACGTTTGGTATAGTAGAGGCAACATTAGCTTATCTTGTATCACATAAAATTAACAACAAAAAATGCATTAGAGTAGGATAACATATCAAAGTGGTGCTTGAAAAGCTAAGTGGGATACACCTTCCCATGTATTTCAATAGCATCATCATTAGTTAAAAATCCGCTCTTTTTCTAGAAATAGAGCTGGAGGTTGGAGCTTTGAAACCATTTGCTAGGAAGCTGTGCAGAGTGCCTTGGGTTTCGGGCTCTGTGGTGTTTGAAAGGAGAAAGCCTTGGTGACATCACAGCTCTCTGTTTTTCTCTGCCAAGACTTCTTGTTTCATCAGGAGACTGGAAAGTAAGAGCTAGTTACTTCCTTTTTCCTGCACAGCAAACCTCAGCGGAAACAATCTGGGTTGGTTCAGTTTGGAGTCAGATAGTTCGAATCATTTGGAATGAATTGGTACAATATTTCCTTCGGTATCTGTGACAACATGAGTCATTAAAATAAATTGATTCATGCTTTTGCAGACTGCTTAGTGGTTGAGCTCATTTGCTTGGGAGATGAGCGTCAGTAAACATTTGATACGAATGCTGTAGATACATCAAAGAAATCTCGAAAAGTCACATAGCACTCACTATATAGGTGTTTGTCATTGTTTTAGGACATGTGGCTAGATTAGGGCCTGGTGTTTTTATTTCTTGCCATTTCTGTTGTTGTGTCAGAGTTTGGATGAATCTTTATGTTTTATATTAAGAACTGACCAGGGAATCAGGAGACACAGGCTCTATTCTTAGTACAGTGGCACAGTCATTTTATAACCTTGGAGAAACCACCCCATGTGCTCAACCACCGGCTTCTTCATGTGACCATGTGAAGGGGGTGGGGTGAGATCTTCGTGGTCCTGGAGTAGTTCTGGAATGTAGCCTGGGAACCCTTTTAGAGATAAGGTCTAGCATGGTCATCTGCAGTGCCATTTCCTGTGTCCCCGAGGAACTGTCTCTTCCGGTGTTCCTGCTGTAATCCTCTGACTCCACCCTTTTCACTTCTTTCTGGATTTTTCTATAACCCGTACAATGTAGAGACCCAGAGTGCCACCAACAGGCCTCTCAGGGCAGAGTCTGGTTATTGCTTGGTGAACGAAGCAGATTTCTCCGGTGGGATTGGACCCTCTACCTGTTCTACTCTGCTGTCTGGCAGAGACCATGGTGTGCTGAAACATGGCATTGAGTATCAAAAGACCGAGTGTTGGCTTTTCCATGTGTAGGTCACCGTGGTGTTCACAGGCCTTTTATTTAGCCTCAAGAAACCTGTTTCTCTTTCTTGATGTGTACCACCTGCCTCCTGTCTGTGAGGGTCCGGATATGCAACACATCTGAGTATAGATTTTGAAATATTAATTGATGGCCTCATTCGAGTTCTTTCTGTCCTGTAGTTATGTGCATTCTAAGGCAATTAAGCCACTGTTTCTTGAGTACCAGTGAGGAAGGACACTGGTACTCATAATTCAGTTCATAATTGTGTTGGGGATTTATATAAACTTAAGTGCTAAGTACTGTAAGGGAGATACAGCCTAAGCCTCTGTGAAAACCTAGAGATGATTTCTGCTTGAAAGTATTTTTCCTTTCTATTTGTTTTTTGAGACAGTCTTATGTAGCCCAGGCCAGTCTCAAACTCCCTATGTAGCCAAGGATGACCTAGGACTTTCGATGCCCATGCCTTTGTTCAGTATTGAAATTACAGGTGTGTGCCAGCACACCAGATCTGTGTTTGCTGCTTGCGATAGAACCAGAACTTCATGCATGCTAGGCAAGCACTCTGTTTAGTAATTGAGCTGCGTCCTCACCCTTTTTGTTCCTTAGTCATGTAGCCCAGGTCTCCTTGAGCTCACAGTGTAGCTCAGGCTGCCTTTGCTGTCCTGATCCTCTTGCCTCTACCTCTTGTTCTCCCTCTACCTGGGAGAACAGGCATGTGTCACCAGACCCGGAGCAACACTGTGTTTTCTCTGTTTACTTTGTAGATGACTACGTGTTTAAAAGCTATTCTTGGACTTAGAACTTAGGCAAGCCTGTTCCACGTTAGGAGAGTTCCATTGGATTTAAAAAATAAATTGAGTGTTTGCATGTATGTGTGTGCACTGTGTGTGTGCCTGGTATCTGTAGAGACCAGGAGGCCAGAGAGGGCACTGGATCCCACTGGGGCTGCATTGCAGGTGGCTGTGAGCTGCTCAGCGTAGGTGCTGGACACTGAACCTGGGTCCTCTGCAAGAGCAACAAGTGCTCTTAGCCACTCAGCATCTCTCCAGCCCCTCTGTTTTTCTATTCACTACATTGACCTGGTTGTCTCTTCTAATTTAATAATGGCCTTTTTTTTTTAAAGATAGTGTTACTTGCTAATTTAACGGACTTGCTTTCATGTCTACCTTTAATTCATCGGCAAGGATTATTTTATACCTTCTGGTTCAGGTTTACCGTGTTAACATACCCTTCAGACTTGGCTCTGAAGCTTGAAACTGTGTAACTCTCAGCAGTGTGAGCTCGTGCAAAATGTCTGGAGCCTTTTAGTGCCCACGGAGTGGGCTCTCCTTCAAAGCTGGACTCCTGCACTCCACTCCTTACCCAGATCCTTTAGTCCACTTCACAGAGCGCCTTTCCCGTGTCTCCCCGGACATCTGTGGACTTGAGGTTTAGTTCTACCTGATGGCATGCCTGGCCTTCATGTTTTCCTTGCGGGCAGAGTGTAGCGTGTCCACCTCCCATCGTTCAGCCTCCTGACTTTGTTTCTTTTCTTTATTTTTAAGATAAGACACGATTATTTAGTCTTTGCTTTTTTTTTTTTTTTTCCTTTTCCTAGAAACTTCCTGTGTCCTTTAAGTGTTCCTATCTCTGGTGATCTAGCTAAACAGGAAAGTTACTTCTGTGTGTTTGGAATTACTATTTCTGGAAGGAAAACGCTATCTTTTTTTTTTTTGATATTTTTTTCGCCGGTACTCAGTTCAGTATGAAGTGGCTGATTTTTAGGGGGGATGTGTTTCAGTCTTACAAACTATTTAAGTGGAAGATTCTGCGTTCCTGGGCTGTGGAATGGAATGGATGCACATGTACCTGTCAGAACAGCATGCACCGTGTTGGCGAGTTGGCTGGTGCTTTACCTCGCCAGGGCCCTGGCTACTGGCTGAGGGATGGACGCACTTTCCCCCATTCGCTGGGATGCTGCCAGTCTGCAAGGTGCTGGTTTTCCTTCCTCCCTTGGTATTGGACTAGTGGCTCCTCCTTTAGTGCAAATAGCTGCAGAATGATATCGCTATGGCTACCGTTTGTATCGTTTATCCAGGAAGTATGAGCAGGCCTAGCTAGTTCTTTGTTAGTTGTATGTGTCTGCAAGTAAAGTAGATGTAAGGTATGGGGAAGAATTCATATACAAACATTGAGGCAAATTAAACTTAGAATTTACCTTTGCTTTATTTTTTATTTCCTCATTTCCCCTATTTTGTGTCATGATTTTACTTAAAAGTAACCTGGTAATTATAAAAATTGGAAAATACTGAAACGGTTAATACAAAAGCCATCCTTTGTCCCACCATTAGTGATCATCACTTATAGTATTGTTAGGGTTTATTTTTTTGGTGATTATTTATTTATTTGTTTGTTTGTTTTTACATCCCTACTGCAGTTCTCCCTCCCTCCTCTCCTCCCAGTCTCTCCCTTCACCTCCCTCTTTCCCCTCATCCACTCCTCCTCTTCTATTTCTCTTAGAAAAGGGCGGGTCTCCAGTCATTATCAGCCAGCCGGGATATATCAAGTTGCTATTCTGTCAGGTTTTTATTTTCCTTTTGCGACAGGTGTCTTTGTGTAGCCTGGAAATCGATCTAAAATCCAGGCTGGTCTCGAACTCACAGAGATCTCCCTGCCTCTGTCTCCCAAGTGCTGGGATTAAAGGCATGTACCACCTTCGCCCTGCTATTCTGTCAGTTTTTAAAATGTAATGCTTTGAACCTTGTTTGCCATGTTGGCAGTGGTCAATACCTGTTAGTTCGTTATAGAACCACAGGTCACTGTAGTAGAGACAGCCCTGTTTTCACATACATGTTTATATATAGTCACGTTTGTATGTTACGTGCACATGCACATTACTGTCATACCAATTGTGGAAATGTCATTTTCAGTGTGGATGATCCAAGCACTCATTGAGAGTCTCTGGGTGGAACAGTCAGGACTCATGAGCAGGTTCAGGATCTCTGGTCACCCTAGAGCTTGTTAGACTACTCTGAATGGCTGAAGAGAGGTATGTGTGTGCACATCCCTTCTGTTGGCTCAAAGGTTGGGGGGCTTCAGTGTAATTCCGTGTAAGACATCACGTGATATAGTTAAACACAGAGCTGTGTACTTCTGTAATTTTAGAGAATGTGCTCACTAAGAATGACTTCTCTGGGTTAGAGAAATAGCTCAGTGGTTAAGAGCACCGTGGCTGCTCTTGCAAAGGACCTGGGTTTAATTCCCAGCACCCACATAGCCTCTCTGTCTGACCAGTTTCAGGGGATTTAGCACCCTCTTATGGCCTGCATGGGCATTGCATGTGTGGTGCACAGCGAGCATGAAGGCAGACCACCTAAACACATTTAAAAAAGATTCCTCCAAGAGCTGATTACTCTTCTAGGGTTACCCTCTGATTTTTATGTTTGCCAGTGGTGCCTTTCTTTCATCTGGCTTCAAATTTAGTCTTTACTGTGACGACCCCTGTTTGACACTAAAGTTACTGCCTTATTTTAGGTAGATATGTATGTATGTATGGATGTACGTATGTATGTACGTACGTATGTATGTATGTATGTATGTATGTATGTATGACTTTGGGAGAGGGACTTACTCTGTAGTTCAAGGTGGCTTGGAATTCACTGTCTAGTCCACACTGCTCTCAAACTGATAGCGGACCTCAGCCTTAGCCTCCTAAGTGCTGAGGTCACGGGCTTATACCACCACACCTGGCCATCCCAGGCTTTACCTTCTCCCAAGTGCTGAGGTCACGGGCTTATACCACCACACCTGGCCATCCCAGGCTTTACCTTCTCCCAAGTGCTGAGGTCACAGGCTTATACCACCACACCTGGCTGTCCCAGGCTTTATTCTCTTTCCTGCCATACTGTGGAGACTGCCTGACAGTCAAACTCTTTCCTTCCTCTCTAAATACAAAGCTGAAGTATTTCCTGCCCATTCATGGGGGGTGGGGGAGGGGGCGGCTTCCCTGCTTCTCTGCCTTTCTTGTAGCTTTCAACGATTGTCTTAGAAAAATTGGAATATTCCATATACAGAGGAAGCACATATTATTCGTAGAAGTGGCGTTGTGGTGGCACAGCTTACGTTTGTTTGGTTTCTGTTTGTTGGTGTTTTGCACACACATGCACATATATGGTTTTAGAAATTGTATCAGTCTGGGCGGTGTGTAGCCTTTAGTAAACACTATTCTGTAAACAGTTTTGCCTGTCCTCCATTGCTTTGTTCCGTAATGCAGATATGTTCTGGCCTCTGCCTCCTGCTCCTCACATTCTTCCATCTGTGTCCTTAGCGCTAGCTTTACGTCCTTGGTGTTTGGTAGATGTGGCACGTTATACTAATGGCTGTATTAATATTACGTTGTTTTTTGTCTTTTACAGGTAATGTGGCTTTAGATAATCTGCAGATAAAAGAAAATGCTCTGGTAAGGGTTATTATTTTTTTTTAAGTTATGCTTAATAGCTCAGTTAATTTGGCAGGCTCTTAGAAATGTTTGGTTACTAGGCATCTGTACCAGGTACCAGATAAAGTGACTGAGTCACTCCAAGCAGGGTTCCTTATTTAACTATTTGCCATTGGAAATTATGGATTAAAGATTTACAGTTTTCCCCAAATGATCAAAATAATATTTTCTTTTTTCTTTTTGCAAAATGTAGTTATTTCCATGACTTAATTGGATTGTATAGCTTTTTAGTATTTTTTGCAAAATAGAGTTTGTTCCATGACCTAATTGTATAGCTTTGCTGTCTCCATTTGTCTTACAGAAATATTTTTCTTCAGATTATCCTTAGACATTTTCCAGGCAAATTAGGGCTTGGTGCTAACCCGCGATCTAAATGATATGGAAGTAATGCCGTGACAGGGTAGCCAGTGTGTACTGAGGTAACAGTAAGGTAGGACTGGCATTTTAGCTTTAGGGAGGAATTTGCATCATTTGCTGTTAAGCTAAAGGCAAGCAGCATTCACCCTTCCCACACCCATTGAGGTTCAGTTTAACATGTTATGCAAATCTGTAGCCAGAAATTTTTCTGGTCCTGCCTGCCCACCCCCCCAACAGTTGCCCACTTGGTCCCAAGTAAACACACAAAGGCTTATATTATTTACAAACTGTATGGCCTATGGGTTAGGCTTCTTGTTAGCTAGCTCTTATAATTTAACTCAACCCATTTCTATTAGTATATACAGAACTGAAGTCTGTGATATCTCTTAAGAATGTTTATTCATCATATTTCAGATTTCCTGCATGCATGCTTGTATGCATGTGTGCGTACATGCTTCTTTTTCTTTTTTTGAGATAGGGTCTCATGTAGATAATGTTAGCTACAATCACTACCTAGTTAAGGCTTACCTTGAATTCCTGATCCTCCTTCCTCCATTTCTCAAATGCCGAGATTACAAGCATGTGCTAGATTTTCTTTTTTCTCAGTTTCAGTTTCCTAATGTGCTTGAGCACTGGTTCCGTAGCAGAACCCGCCGTGGCCTTGTGGCTTGCCGAGATGAGAAAGAGAGCCTGGCACATTGGAAATACTCAGAGTAGTTAACTGTCCCCCCCCCCCCCCCCGACTTCAGGTGGCATGCCTCCATTTTTAACATTTTATTTAAAAATTTAGAACGTAACAATTCTGTTGCTAGAGGTTAGAGCCAAGTTCATTTTTTCTCAATTTATGAGAAGATTTTGTAAGAAAATAAGTATAAATACAACTGTGGGCACAGTATTCATTATCATCACCAAAAGACAGATTGAGCCGTCAGCCAAATTTGAGTTCTGGTTAAAATTAAGATAAGTTACTTTATAATTTATAGACTTTAGTACTTAAAACTAGCCCCCTTTCACAATATAACCATATCAGTTTTATTTATGTATTTTTTAAAAATAGTTTTGTGGATTGAATCTATGTCCTTCCTGTGCTGGGCAGGTGCTTTCACACTGTGCTGTTTCCCTAGCCTGAAATTTTGCTTGGGAATGGGAACTTTATTCATTGCTAAAATTATTCCAGGAGAATAAAAATGAGCATAGAGCTGGACAGTGGTGGCGCACGCCTTTAATCCCAGCACTTGGGAGGCAGAAGCAGGTAGATCTCTGTGCGTCCGAGGCCAGCCTGGTCTACAGAGTGAGTTCCAGGATAGGCTCCAAAGCTACACAGAGAAACCCTGTCTCAAAAAACCAAAAAAAAAAAAAAAAAAAAAAAAAAAAAGCAGGGGACAGCATTTATTAGGTGACTTATGTTGAACATGCCTGTCTTGACCCCTGGAGAACAGAGTCACCACTTATTCCAATTCTTTTGTCAAAGGTGCTGTGATCAGTTCCTCTGCACCTAGAGTGTTTGTAGAATTGTATGATCATGAACATGGATTCATAGTTAATTGGACCCTACGGTATTATAGTTCAGTGTTCAAATAGTCACAGTATTCATACATGTTAAGTAATAACTAACAATAATAATAACAGCAAGTCTGCACTGACTGGTTAAAGTTGAATAATTCTGAAGATTTGTCCTCTTTATGAATGAGAGTTATGGCTTAGTGACCAGGAGTCCAGATCAGGCAAAAGTTATTGCTGTTGGTTGGCATGTATAATATCTAAGAGGAATATAGTTTGGTGAATCGTGTGATAGAGCCTTCTTTTTCAGGGGGTTTTGTTTACTCATTTGCTAAATGTATTATCTGAAAGAGTTATTCAGGGATTGTTTTTAGGTGACATAAGAATATGGCCTCTGTTCCTTCCCATTTCATGAATATCAGATAAACAACGTCCATCTGTTTCATTTATTAAAATAACCTGTTCGTACAATTATTTTCCTTACGAATTCCTTTCTACTTATAATTTTGCTTCTCTGTGACTTCTTTATGTAAAACTACTGTTTAATGAAGCATTCATAGCCATGAATTACTCAACTGTATACTGTTGATGTACAGAAGTGATTTGGAGGTTGCTTAAAGAAGTCCTGTAATTTTTTTCTTTCTTATGAAGAGTGAATTGGATGTTCCTTTCAAAGTCAAGGCTGGCCAAATTGGTAAGTACTTCACTCCTCATTGAGTTACTTAGTCCTTTGGAGTTCTTGTTTTTCCTGTACTGTTTGACCCAAGAAATCACCTTTGCTTTACCAAAAGTGGGGGAAGTTTTTTGGTTTATTTTCAGAGTTTAGTTATTTGGAAATAATTAATTTCAGAGTTCTAAACCTAATGTGCATCATATATGATACTTAAGTATTTTTTTTTAAATGAAGGGATAGAATATTACTCTTTAAAAAATGGAAGGACATTTGAACTGTGATGGTCACGACCTCCAGCCTTTGGCTTTACTACATAAAACATCTTTGGTTTCAAAGCTGATAACCTGGTTTCCTATACATTTTCTTTATATATGTGAAAGTCATACAATTTAAAACTCTGTTGACTAGACTGTAAATGAAGCCATTTCCCTCATGTTTGTTCACCCATCTTCACTTGATGTGTTATGCAGCAGTGTGGTATGGAGGAAATGCTTTGGTAAGTACGAAGTCTCCTTCCTTGCAGCTAAACTCTTATCCATCATCCGTAACTCAGTGAAGAAAATTTTCAATAGGAGATTTAATCTACAAAGCTCTCTCAAATAATCCATGTGACCTGGTTTTACTTTAACTTAAAGAAACAGAAATGTCTATCTGTATCTATCACTTATTTGTCTAGCATCTATTTATTATCTATCTATCTATCTATCTATCTATCTATCTATCTATCTATCTATCTACCTACCTACCTACCTACCTACCTGTCCTTCCTATCTGTCTGTCTATCATCTATCGATCATCTACCATCTATCTCTCTATCTCTTTGTATCTATCTAATCTATCTATCTATCTATCTGTCTATCTATCTATCTGTCTGTCTGTCTGTCTATCTATCTCTCTATCCCATCTATTCCGTCTGTCTGTCTGTCTGTCTATCTATCTATCTATCTATCTATCTATCTATCTATCTATCTAATCTATCTATCCCATCTATCTGTCCATCCATCCATCCATCCATCCATCCATCATCTATCTATCATCTACCATCTATTTCTCTATCTTTCTTTGTATCTGTCTGTCTGTCCGTCTATCTCTCTACCATCTATCCATCATATCATCTATCTGTCTCTCTAGGTGGGTTACTGTTACTTTAGAATTGGACTTAAAGACTCATTTGTCCACTCCTCCCCTACTGCTGGTTACACTATTTCCCTTCTTCAATCACTATTCTCCTAAATTTTAGGACTTTGTTCTTTACTGCTTTAGCATCATTTCCACCTTTTATTGAAAATAGATGTTTTTCTCACATAATACATCCTGATTACAATTTTCCATCCCTCTGATCTTCCCAGTTCTTCCCACCTCCTCTCACATCTGGATCCAGTCTCTTTCTGTCTCTCATTAGAAAACAAACAGGCTTCTAAAGGATAATAATATAATAAATATAAACTAATCTAACAAAACTTAACACATTGGAATTGGATAAAACAAACAGAAGGAAAAGAGCCCAAGAGAAGGCACAAGAATCAGATGCCCACTCATGTGCATGTTCAGGGATTCCATGAAAACACTAAACTGGAATCCATAATACATATGTAGAAGACCTTTTACAGAACCATGCAGACCCTGTACATGTTTCCTCAGTCTCTGTGAGTTCATATGAGCTTTGATCATGTTGATTTTAGAGGGTCTTGTTTTCTTGAGGTCTTCCATCCCCTCTGGCTCTTACACTTTTTCTGGTCTCATCTTCCTCAGGGTTCTTTGAGCCCTGAGGGGAGGGAGTTAACAGAAACATTCCATCTAGGCTATGTCTGGCTGTGAATCTCTGTACTTGTTCCCATCTACTACAGGAAGAAGCTTTTCTGATGTTGGCTGAGCAAGGCACTGATCTATGAGTAGAGCAGAATGTCATTAGGAGTCATTTTATTGCTACATTTTTATTATTAATTTTTATTTAGTTTTCTCTTAGGTCCCTGGATTATGTAATCTTAGTTTTTTTTTTCCTCCAAGCAGTGTTGGGTATGGCTTCCATCTTGTGGAATGGGCCTTAAGTCAAATAAGACGTTGATAGGTTAACTCCCACAAGCTTTGTGCCACCATTGCCCTAGCGTATCTTTCAGACAAGACAGCATCGGAGATTGTAGGGTTTGTATTTATGTTTCTCCTTTGATATATTCAGAGTATCTTTCTCCAAAGATGCTAGAACCTATGTGAAGGCACTCTTGGTACTGGAAGCTTCATCTGGTGACAAGAGATTGCCAGTTGAGGCTCTGTCTCCCCCATTATCTGTCTATTTCATTTAGATAGCCTTAGATACAAACTTTAGAAAGCTTCTGCTGTATTATATTTCCATAATACCCATCTAATAATCCTTAATTTTAATCTGTATCTCCCCATATTCCCTCCCTCATCTCCTTCTCTCCTCTTTCTCCCTACTTGATCATCCCATTCCAGTCTTTTCCATCCATTCATAATTATCTATTCTATTTCCCTTTCCTAATAAGATCTGTCTGTTCCCTCAGTCTTTTACTGTATACCTAACCTCTGTGGTTCTACAGATTGTAACTTGGTTATCAATGACTTACTAGCTAATATCCTCATATAAGCAAATACATGCCATATTTGTTTTTCTGGGTCTCGATACCTCAGAATGATTTTTCTTCTAGTTCCATCCAATTACCTGGGAATTTCATGTTTTCATTTTTTTAAAATGGCTGAGTAATACTCTATTATGTAAATGTATCACATTTTCTTTATCCATTCTTCTGTTTTGGTATATCTAAGTTTTTTCCAATTTCTGGCTATAATGAATAGAGCAACAGTGAACATGGTTGAGCAAGTGTCCTTGTGATAGGATTAATCATACTTTGGGTATATGCCCAAGAGTGGTATAGCTGGATCTTGAGGTAGATTGATTCCCATCTTCCTGAGAAATCACCACACTGATTTCCAGAGTGGCTGTATAAGTTTGCAATCTCATCAGCAATTGAGGAGTGTTCCCCTTACTCCACATTCTCGCCAGCATGAGCTGTCATTTGTTTTTATTGATCGTGGCCATTCTGATGGTGAAAAATGAAAGCTCAAAGTAGTTTTGATTTGCATTTCCCTGATGACTAAGGTTGTTGAACATTCCTTTAAGTGTTTCTTAGCTATTTGAGTTTTTCTCTTTTGAGAATTCTCTGTTTAGATCTGTTTTAAAATTGGGTTACTTGTTTCCTTGATATCTACTTTTTTGAGTTCTTTATGTATTTGAACTTGAACTACATAGCAAATTCAAGGCCAACCAGGGCAGCTTGGACTCTGCCTCTCAAGAAAAGGTAGAATGTGTGGTTGGGAGACAGCCTAGTGAAGCAGTTGCCTGGCATGTGTGGGGTTCCTGGGTTCAGTCTCCAGTACCACATACACTCATAAAAGAGACTGTCATGTTCAGGACCTTTTTGGGGGATGACTTGATAAGTCAGGGTAAATGAAGAGAAGGGTAAGGAACAGGCAGTCCTTTTCTGTTAAAGGGCTGTTGCCTGTGTTTTTGATCTTATGCTCACTAAGAAGGCAATTTCTTGTGAGGAGGTCATGAAGTTATGTTGTAAATATAGTTGTTACTGACTATAAAAGTATAAGAATTAGAAGTGATCCAGAAGTGTGCTGACGTGACTTACAGGCTCCTCTGACCTGGAAGCCATGAAACAAACTCAACAACTTTGCACGCTGAAGAGAAATGAAATAAAAATATTTTGATTATTTTAAATTATATGGATGTGGCTCTGTGTGTGTGTATGTGCACATGAATGCAAGTGCCCACAGAGGCCAAGGGTGCCCTTGGAGGTGGAGTTAAAGGTGTTTGTCAGTCACCTGATGTGGGTCCTCTGAAAGAGCAGTATGTGTGCTTAACTTATCCACTGAGCCATCTCTCTGGCCCTTGGGAAATGAAAATTTTAATGCAGAAATAATTTGATATTCTATCCCTGGCACTACATTTCCACATTAAACTGACTTGGTTACATAGCTGTCCAATTGACCAGAATATTCTCCCTTGTAGAACATTATTTTATTTCCTTTCATTTTGTTGTATTGTTTTTCAATTTGTTTGAATGGTGAGCACCTTTTTTTAAACACTGCCAGTGATCCTGGTCATACGACTTCATATCCACAAGTGAGTCAAATCGGATTCCTTTCTAATAAATCTTGTTAGCAGCACTCACCTGATATCTATATTTTTTAAAATGATAATGATGGGGACCAGAGAGATGGTTCTGCAGTGAAGAACACTGGCAGCTCTTGCCCTTGCAATCCTTAGCACCCACATGACAACTCCCATCTCCTAACCCCAGTTACAGGGATCCAACACCCTCTTCTGGCCTCCACAGGCACCGGGCATGCATGTGGTATACATATATGCATGCTGCCCACACAGCCATACACATAAAATAGATAAATAAAAATTATGATGAAGGAAGATGTTTGATATTTTATTTTTGGAACATGGAAAACTTCAGGAGTAGGAAAGGTTAGGACAGAATTGTAATCATGACAACTGGCTAGGACATTAGCCGTCTGTGGCCTTGGAAAGAGGAGTTTGGAAAAAGATAAAGAGATAATGAAAAGGTTCCCCAAATGATTTCACCTGTTTCAGAATTCAGATTTCCTCTCTCTTCTTCATGCCTAGCTTCTCCTCATACAACACCAAATGAGTTACTAATATTAGGGCCATAGTTCTTCTGTAAGAGTGATAGTTTTTATGGGCTCATTTCTGAATAGCATTAGACTGATTTTGAACTTGCTGGTGGTGAGTCTGGCTTTGAACTCCTGATCCTCCTGCTTCTGTCTCCCAACTGCTGGGATCACAGGTGTGCACCACCATGCTCAGCTTAATACCATTGTTTCTAAGAGAGAACGTATGTTCTGCTTCTGAGTGATTTGTCAGTACATAATTGTAAACTAAGAAATCTGAGTTGTATAGCATTAGCAATGTAAAAGAAGATAATGCTGGCTGTGAAACAGCATGCCTTGCCTTCAGATCTGGCCTCTTCCATTCATCGCTGTTTGACCTGCTGCCCACATTCATAAAGGAGAGAAGGGACTTCTCTGCTGCTTTGGTTCCTGTTTGCACAGACACTACAGTGGCTGTGTTGATGGCCACGGGCAGTACTTACAGTGGCTGTGTTGATGGCCACGGGCAGTACTGCTGGTGAGGCTGGAAGATTGTGTCTTCTGGTGTGTCCAGTGCAGAGTTCTGACTCCAGCATCTTCACTGATGACCTTGCTGGACACAGATGATTAATTTTGCCTCTCTGAGACTGAGCTGCCTTTTCCTTTTCCAGATTTCTGTGATTACTGTTTGATTTATCAAATGCGGTATTGTCATAAAGTTTAGAAAGTATAAAATATACATTTTAAATATCAACTCCTCCCCCCTTTTTTTCCGGAGTGACAAATATACCAAGTGCCTGGAGAGTTTTGTGCTTTTCATGGGAAATGAGAGATTTATTTGTATCTTCTTCAGCAGTCAAATAAGGATTTAAGACGGAAATTGTGTTTCTTTAGATAAATTAACTTTGAAGATTCCCTGGAAAAACCTTTATGGAGAAGCAGTCGTTGCCACCCTAGAAGGATTATACCTGCTTGTGGTCCCTGGAGCAAGTATGTCGTTTTACACTGTAATCATTCAGTGACATTGCAATCAAGTGAAATTGTTCCCCTCTGAAGTTTTCTAATATGAAGAGGAGCGAGAACGTATGTAAGACACTGACCCTGTGTTCATAGGGCAGTGAAGAAGCATGCCGTTATATATGTAGACACGTGTGCCGGCACATTTGTGTACCAAGTGCTTTTCTGTTGTTGATGAAGACAGTACAGTCAGTCTGTTTTAACTTTATTCCCCACGAGTACTTATTTGGTATCTGAAGCTTTTTAAGGGTTGTTAGTCAGTTGTTGACAGATGTACTATTGAAGAATGAATTGAAGTAAGAAATTTAACATGTACCAGTATGTTAACTTACATATTGTTGAGACTGGAAACTTTTCCCATATTTTGTTGCTTCTAATTTTAAGCAAATGTTCTTTCACACGTGTGTGCCAGGTTGTTTCTTCCTTAGGAATCGCAATATTTTAATAATAGTTAATATTTTGAGATACTGAAGCTTAATATCTTTAGTTATTGCTGTTTTCAGCTAAGATGGACAATATGAGAAAAATCTGAATGCTTTGGGAAAAATTACTCAGTTTCCCAACCATAATATGGAGATAGTGTTTATTTTTCATCTTGCTTGTTTCACTTTCTACAGTACTAGCTTCCTTGTTTAGTAGTTATCAATTAAATACATATTTCTTCAATGCTTTTTGTGTATCATGGTTGTCAAGGTGATACTGAAAAGTTTTGAAAGGTAGTGAATATTAACTGTTTCTTTGCTATTATGAAATACTATGATTATTTCCCTTTTTGTCTCTTAAAAATGTTTTTTTTAGTTCATCATACAGATAATGCCTCTCATTGCGGCAGCTTAATATATGTGCTACTATGTTTCATTCAAAATCTCCTTCTTATAGATTTTTTTTAACTTTTATATTTTCTTAGAATATTATTATCAGATATGAGATTACAGATAAAATGATGTGTTAGGATTATTAATTATCCCCCAGATACTTTGTGAAAACATTTTTATCAGTCTACATTAATACCAGATAATAGATGTAATTATTCATTTTTTTGTTTGTTTATTTGTTTATAGTTTTTTTTGAGGCAGGGTTTTTCTGTGTAGCCCTGGCTGTCCTGGAACTCACTTTGTAGACCAGGCTGGCCTCAAACTTGGAGATCCTCTTATCTTTGCCTCTGGAGTGCTCAGATTAAAGGCATGCACTACCACACCCAGCTTTTATTTATTTTAAAAATGTATTTATTTATGTGTATTTGTGTGTGCCTGTGTGAGTTTATGCTCACCACATGTGTGCAGGTGCCCCTGGAGCCTGGAAGAGGGTGTCAGATCTTCTGGAACTTGTGAGCTGCCTGATGTGGTGCTGGGAGCCGAACTTGGGTCCTCTGCAAGAGCAACAAATGTTCTGAACCACTGTACCACATCTCCAGCACTCACTTATTTTTATAGATACTAATTTTTACCAGTCAGGCGGTGGCAGCGAGTATTCAGACCCATTTTTCTGTCTTCTGCTTTCTTCTTTGAGTTATCTACCCAGCCTTTCCCGTCTTTTCTGTTTTTAGCTACCTTCCTCCTTTCAATTTCTGTCCTTTTTCCCTTTGTGATGCTTTATAAACAAATAGGAATCATTTATGTGCAAATGATTTTATATAATCATTTAATGTAATTTTTATGTAAAAATGTAAATTTTTATAAGGTTAATCTTTGCAGAAGTGTTGTTTGACATATAAAAATGATGTTAGCATATGATTATAACGAAGTTAAAGTTTCTCATTTGTGTACTGATTCACTTCTTTTTGTGAGAATTAACTGTGTGTTTTTAGGTATTAAGTATGATGCTGAGAAAGAGGAAAAATCCTTGCAGGACATTAAACAGAAAGAACTTTCCCGAATTGAAGATGCCCTTCAAAAGGCAGCAGAGAAAGGTACAGCATGTTTATTTTAAATACCTAGACACTTATATTTCAGACATATTTAGTATCATTTTCTACCTTCTTTTTTCTTGTGTTTTTTGTTTTTTTAAGACAGAGTTTCTCTGTGTAGCCCTGGCTGTCCTGGAACTTGCTCTGTAGACCAGGCTGGCCTCGAACTCACAGAGATCTGCCTGTCTCTGCCTGCCAAGTGCTGGGACTAAAGGCTTTCATAGACTTTCTTAAGCTCTGTTCTAAAGAAAGAACCTTCTTTTCCAGTCTTAAAATGCCATTTATAAATATTTCATTGACCAACATTGAGGATTGATTGCTTTTGTCTAGTGACTGTTTTATTCTAAGTTTCCAAAGATAGCTGTGTTTTGAGTAACATTGAGATAGGTGTATTTTATGTGTGGCATTCATCTTAACCTGCGGTTTTGTAAGATGACAAGGTTAAGCTGTCACAGTGCAGACGTGGCTAGACACTGCTGCTATGATCCTATTTCCCCATCTCTTTAGGAGATAAAAGATTTCCACAAGTCTTTTCTTCAGGTCTCACCATTTTAACACTCTCAAAAATTTCTGTTTTTATCTAAGATAAATTTGATAACTATGTTACATTTTGATTTTGACTTTGGTTTCTAAAGCCAGATCAGAATGAAAGGAAAAGCATCATTAGTCTGTAGTGTGATGATTGAAGAACTTTTCCAGATTCCAGCTTGTTAATCTCTTTAAAATCAAACCGTATCTGTTTCTGACTGAGGTATAACTTACTAGTATTTCACTGCATTTTCCAGTCATTTGGTGTGTGTGGGTTTCAGTGATGACGACTGATAGTCTCTGATAATGTAAAGCAAATATTTTTGAATTTTATTATTTCACTCTATGTACAAAATTTCTTTTTTCTACAAAGAAAACAGGATAAGACAAGGCAAATATTAACTTAAAAAATGACCTGGATTTACAGTCACACACGGTGAGGGCTCTTTCTGTTGCGCTGGTAACATGAATCGGTGAGAACTCTATTTTGAGATGACTTCTTGAGCTGAGTGTGGTTGTTTAGTTCTGGCTACTCTGGAGGTTGATGTGGGAGACCCCATGGCCCAGTAGTGTGGGCTGGTCTGGGCGACAGGAGACCCTCCTTAGACAGCTGCAGCAGCAGTATCCGCTCCTGGAGCTTCCTGGTCACTGACCCTAATCCCTTTTCGTCTGAGGAATGTTTGTCTTATGCAGAAATGTTGATTCTTTACTAGAAGTTACTAATGCCAGTCATAATACAGAGGCTACTATAACGGAAGAAAATGGTTTTCTTTTCCACTTTAGAATGTTACCTTTCCATTGGAACTTAAATAGTTTGCATCTTTAGGAAGAGTTTATCTGTGTTGCTTCTTTGTACAGAATAAAGCATGCTGAGGTTTTCTGAGGGAAGTCCAGTAGGATTTTTCAAAATCAGTTTTGTTTCATTAGTGTATGTAGAAATAGTTCAATAAAAATGAGGTGTGATACTCAGAGAGCCTTAGAATTTCATTTCTTTCTATAGATTTTCCAGAGTAAGTATATTTTCTTAATTCACATGCATACACACACACACTGTGCACACATATGCACACACACATGCACATACATGCACACATATATATCCATCTAGGCATAATGGCATATTTAGGTATACTGATACATAATTATACATTTATAGTAACATATGTAATTAATATGTTACCTTTTGTGAAATCTCCAACTCCCTTTTTGGCAGGACTACTTGTAATTGCTTAAAAAGTACTTTATTTCCAGTGCTCTGTAAGAAGGTGTGAACTGATCTGTTTTAGTAATTGACGGTTTAATTGGGATACTGATAACGTCCTATACATTTTGTCCTTTGTGCTTATGAGATTTTGACTGCTAGGTATTTAGTGCTTAGCTCCAAGCTCACAAGTTTGGGTCTGGTGGAGACTCGTGATTTCTCTGTAGAGGGTGAACAGCTGCGGAGCTGGTCCTGCATGAGTAGGTCTGTTAGGTCTGTACAGTATGTAATACAAACATGGCAGCTTCTTGGGTGATAAATTTTAGGATTTGTTGGAATGTATTTAAAATTCAGGAAATGGGGCCTGGAGATGGCTCAGGGGTAAAGGCGCTTGCCCCCAAGCCTGACAGCCTGAGTTCGATTCCCCAGACCCACATGGTGGAAGGAGAGAACTGACTCCCGCAAGTTGTTCCCTGACTTCTGCTTGTTGCCTTGTTCACACATAAATATGTAATAAAAACATAATACTAAAAAAATAAAATTCAGAACGTGAAGTTCAGGTTTTCACGTACTGGTTCTGAATGTAAAATAGTTGAATTTAGTAATTGTTCTCAATATGCTGAGAGATTATTTTCCTGTAACTGAAGAAATTCATTTAATCATTTTGACTGCATTGTAAATATTCTTTCCTAGTTTTCATGGCTATGCATCATCTTCTTATGATGCTTTTCATGTGAATGATAAATATATCCTTTAAATACTTCACCTCTTACCATACTAATTAATAGTTATTACCTAATTGTCACATTTCTTCAGACTTACATTCCTAGTCTTTCTTGGTTTTAAAGCGCAATGGCACCTTTGCCTGTGTGGTGACTTGGGGAGATAAAAGAGGGGGTGCTCCGGCCTTCCTGGGCAGATAATGAGAGCAAAGATAAAACCCTCATGTTGACATACCTGAAAACATGTAACTTCTTAAAATACCGCTATCATTGTTTGGAACAGAAACTGAAGGTTTTCATTTCACTTTCAGTGAATTTACTTAGCTGTAAAAATAACCTTTTTCTCCTTTCATTTCTCTGGAGTGACTTTCTGTACTTGGGAAGGCAATTACACACAGCTTCCCATATGTTAACTTCCATATTGAAAATGTTAATTTCGCAAGGTAATATACACGTACACTTAAAAATCCAGTGGTTCCCCATGTCACTTAGGGTGACAGGTGGCAGTCCCCTGTGTACACTTTGCTGTCTTTCACACCCTTTTCTTTGAGATCAGCTTATGTTTTAGGAGCATCAGTGCTGTCATTTTCTGATTTGCTAATGTGTGACATTACCCCAGACTTCTTGTTATGCTCATCAAGGAGTTTGCATCTTGCTGTTTCTTTCCACGCTAACTCCCTGTCTTCTCCTGTTGACATGAGCCCCAAAGGCCATGGCGCGATGCCCTCTGCATCTCCTCAAAATCTGGATAGGTCATGACTGCTGGCCAGTTACTCTCTGTGACTAGGCTTCATTTGGGAGGGAAATGGGGGAGGGTGCTGTGACTCAGTGGGCAAAGGGTGCAGGTAGCCTATCTGCAAGGAACATGTCACACTAAAGTAAGATGAGATTTTCTCATCTGACTTGAAAATGAATGGCAAGTGTCATAGGAACTTAATGAACATGGGCAAAATGACAGGCGGGGAGAGAATCCAGACAGCAGATCCGTGTTGTGTTTGAAAATGAAAATCACAGCAAGACCTGAACCATCACTGCTGTTTACCTGCCCTGACCAGTTTGATGGCTCTGACTCTCACGATGGAGAATTTTTGGTGTAATAGGAAAATACGGTTTGTATGTGGAAAGGACGGACCTGGTGTCACTGGGAATGTCTCCTTAGGAGTGGGTGGTTTTACTGTCTCAGACTCTTCACTCGCCCTCTCGCGTGGTTTCTGAGTCTTTGCAGTTAAGTTCAGGGGCATTTCCTGTGCAAAACTGAAGGTGTCTTACAGTGCTTTGCCTTTCGGTTTCTGCTGCCGTGGGATGCAGGTGCACACTCAGGGGAGTTCATGTATGGCTTGGAGAACTTGCTTTACAAGGACGTCAAGCCTGGTGGGTATGCATGGTTAATTATACTTCACTTCGTGAATGTGATGTTCTCATCCATGCCTGAGCGTTTAGTGGAGTCCATTCGATGGTGTGCCACCCTTTGAGAAATATGGAAATGTAATTCATGTTCACACCCTCGCCCTCCCTTCCTCTTCCCTCCCCTCTGCAGCCATTCACTCATTCACTGAGTCTTTTGAGCGTCTTCTGGGGCAAACTCTATGCTGGGGGCTTGGTGTCTGTGGATGAGCAAGCAGAGTTCACTGCCCCTGTGGAGCCAGCTCCCATAGCGGCAGATGATTATGAAATTCCTACTGCCCTTTGGCCTTAGTTTCTAGTATGGTAGTAGTCCTGCCCACCTGACTACTTTCTCATGCTTACAGCAGAGATTTGCAAATTTGCAAGAAGCAGTAAGATGATTTTTTTTTTTTTTTTTTTTTTTTTTTTTGTAATACTTCATTCAGAGCCTCAAGGCGGGACTTCTGCATCTTCTCATGCCCTCCCTGATTGTGGAATCTTCTTTAGTCTGCTGCCCGGTGCAGTATGTTGAAACCTGAAGCTTCACAAAGGCAAATTGAAGGCTGTTTGCTGTAGGATTTAGAAGGGAACCTTTTGTACACTAGTATTTGTACCAGATATATAGCAACAGTTTTTACTATTTTAAATAAAATATTACGTTTTTGTAACCCTTCAGGAGTTTTTTTTAATGTTAATTTAATCACACTTTAGATTTGCTTGGACTAAATGGTAAATGGATCTGCATCTCAAATTTTAAACAATGAGTGCTATGTTAGAATTCTCATGCAGATAGAAGCTTCTTTCATATTTATGTTCATTTTGACAGTAGGGTGAGCTTGCATGGCAGATTCACAGCATTAAGTGAAATTATCCTGAGGACAGTTGTCTTTTTACAAATCTGCCATGGTAGTGACCACGGCTGACTGCTGATTGTTACTTTGTTCAATACAGAGGGTAGTATGGGAAATCTCAGGGCTCATTGTGCAATTTTATAGGCCGTAATGAACTGGCTCTCTGTTATCACTGGGGCCAGGGTTTTCTGGTCTATAAATGGATGTTGGTGACCCATTCTAATATGTTTACACAATCACTGGGCCTTGTTAAAAGTCAGCAGAAGTCACAATGAAGGACCTTAACTGATTCGTTACCCTTCTTCTTTTAGGTTTTAAAGTAATCCTGGATAAAGTGAGGCTCGTGGTACAGTGAGAAGAGTTCCTTTGATGCTGCCCTCATTCCCTTAGCTAGGAGCTGATGTGTACTTCCTGACAGTTTTCCCTTTCAGTGTCCAAGTGCATAGTCTGCCCTTATTTCACACCACTTTGTTTTTTAAACTTTAGAGCAGCCATTCTCGGAAAGACAGAGACAGCTATTTTCATAATGCTATCAAAGCGTTTAATTTATCACTGAGTTGACATTTGTGTGCAGGTGTACAAGCAGTGGCTTGTAAACTCAGTGCCTGTCGTGGCCTGATCCCAGGCGGGACACCTCACTGGACCACTAGTCATTGTATTCTTTGCTACTGTGTACTCATTACAAGACAAAAGAAAATGAAGTGTGCCAGTTTTAACAGACATTGGTTCTTGAGCAGGTCTCTAAAATTTTGTGGGACACAAGAGAAAGTATGTGTGAAGCCTTTCTGAATGCTGAGGCAGGTTCTTTCTCAAGGATGATTATTTGTGCAGATGTGGGAATTGTTAGTTGAAGTTGCTTCTTTTGGACAGAGGCCGTTTTTTACTTGAAAGATTGATGATTGTCATCATTCAAGTTTGAGTGTGTAGCTACTTCACGAAACAAAGTAAAAGTGAACCAGCATATTTGAGTGGTAACCCTTTGTACTTTGAAGGAAACATTAGAATGTTAAGAAGCCCTCGTTTGCCACCTTGAGCTAACAGCCCCCCAGGATGGCCAGACTTTCCCATGAGACTGGTGGTGATTCCAGCAAGTGTGCCTCTGTGTTAAACGGTGACAAGACTGGACCTGAGGAAGGCTTGCCCAGCTCATTGCAGCGGGATTTCCATGTAGCCAGTGAGGGATGAGTCATGGGTGTGTGAAAGGCCCACGTAATGTGTGAGGAGGCCAGCTGATTGTGATCTGGCTGACTCCAAAACTATAATTAAGAAACTCTATTTACTGAACTTGAGTGCATTCCCCATTATTACACTAAGAGACCGTGAAAACACTTTTTATTGTGTACTTCAATCAGAACAGCATATTTCAGTAGATTGAAGGCAGAAGCAGATATGTGAGTCCAGCCATCTTCTACTAAGCCAGATATTAAGGGGATTCGTAAAAATGAAAAAGCACATGCTTCTCACTGTGACTTTAAATTGTGTTTGTATACAATATATATGTATACACATACAATATGTGTATATATAGGGCATAATTATAAGTAATCAAATGATGCTTTAATATTATTTTGAAAGAATTAAGAAAATAGTTTCTGTTTTTATTTCCAGCATGGTAAATATGAATAATTATAGCATATATTACTTAAAATCTCTACAAATTGCTTATGCTTTAAATGTGAATTAAAGGGTCCTGAGACCAAAGTTTTGGGAACTGTTTTAGAGTATTTGAGAGTCGTACATTTATTCTTCATTAGATTAATTAGGAACTTTCATCACTATGTAGCACTCTTGTAGATTTAAAATGGTTTGAGGAGGACTGGCCTGATGTCCCTCACGCTTACATTAAAGATTGGACAGGGTCTAGACCACCTGTGAAGCTAGAGCGTTAACAGCTGGAATGGTTTCTGAAGAGTGCTGACTTTTTTACTTTTTTCCAAGTAGTATTCCTTGAGAACTCAGTCTTTCTGTATGTTTGATTTATGGACTGGAATCAGGAACTGTGACTGTGTTAGGAAATGCTGGTGTCTGCACTATCCAGCTTCTGTTATGTATGTAAGTGCTTTCTTCTGGAAACTCAGAGTTTATTTCTGTAATTCAAGTTCACGCCTTAATTTTATGGTAGAACAGTTTGCAAATATCAACAAAACAAAATAGAAGTTTATAACTATATACAAATATATTTCCATCTTATTTATGTATTTTGTTATGTTTACATGTAGATGTTTTAATTCATTTGAGCAGACAAATATTGTGTACTTTTTGCTTAGATATGAATCTCTGTCCTTGGAAGCCTCCTGCTGGATAGGAACCGTCTTGCTCACTGGCAAGAGAATCAGGCAAACACTTTAGATACAGTGCCCTCCCTGTTTATTAGAATTTTGTGTAAGCTCCAGGCCCTGGGGCTGCTAGAGGAGCTGTGAGAAGCTTCAGACAGGCAGCGAGTCATCCAGCAGGATGCTGGACATGAGACAGCCAGTGATGTCTAGAAGATTGCTCAGCAAAGGATGGCAGCCATTTACAGAACGCTGTGTAGGGAGGCAGTAGGCATTGGCATTATGTGTGTTTTGTAGTTCATGACTGGCAGGAGTCACAGAGATAAGGCCTGTGTCATGCAGACATTTGATTTTATCTGGCAGGCTGCAGAGAGCCTTTGAATGATTTTTGAACAGGGCGTTGATGGGCTCAACTAGTATTTTAGATGCAGTAGCATGCAGAAGGTTCTGTAGCAGAAGGTGAGGATGGGGGCAGAGTCAGGAGGACGTCCTCGGGGAGTTGAGGTCACAGCTGATGCCTGGCTGCCTGTTGAGTAGAACATTCACAGGCTGGGTAGGAAAGGTGTTGGTTAATGTGAAAATGTCAAATAAAAAAGGATGCAATTTAAAGGAGTGACTGCTAGTTGAATGTACTATTTAGCATACATTTTATGCCCTATGACCTCATACTTTAATGAGCTATAAAGCATGCCTAAGCAGTTCCCGTTTGTGAAGTACCGGTATCATCTAGAAAGGCCGTCAGCACTCAACCTTTCATCCCATTTGTATCCCTGTGTCCCTGCCACACATTGCTCAAAACCTTTCCCTGAAGGTTTTATATCATCACCATTACATTTCCAATATTTTGGTAACATTTTATTGTAATTGACACTGTAAATGTGTAGTCATGAGTATTAAAACACCATTGGGAATGGCTATATCTTATCCATATTTTGTATCATTGTTCCTGCCAAGCTATTCTCTAGATTAACGGTTGTTCTTTAGTGCAGAATGTTAATCTAGTAAAGGAAGTTCGTGAGTTTGTGTTTATGTTGAAGTAGTAGGTCAGTCAGTGTAGTCGGAGGTAAGTGACGCTGAGTTTTGATGTCAGGAAGAATTCTCGTGTTTTCTTTCCTGTCCTCTTGTCTGCTAACTTGACTTTTATCCTTTTCTCACTAAAATGCTTCCACTGAGAAGGACGTAAGCGTAAAAAGCACAAAAAACATTTTAAGAAACGTTTTAAAGGTCTTGATCGCTCCAAAGGTAGGTACACACAGTTCTCTGCCTGTGCTGTTTATACACCTTGATTTCTGTCTTGGAAGGTAAAATGATCATTAGAGTGCAGTTTAAATATAAAATTGATTTTGAAGTTGGAGCTGTGTATCAGGCTCTAATGTAAACCTAAAGAGGACCCTAGAGTACATTGTAATTTCTGTTGCGTAGTGCCGTTAGTGCCCCTCGGCCGTCGGTCAGGAGGTGTGTGAGAATTGCAAGTCTTGAGCTCCTCGTTTTCTGTTTTCATAGATAAGCCCAAAGAAGCAAAAAAGGATACATTTTTGGAAAAACTGGCAACTCAAGTAATAAAAAACGTTCAAGTGAAAATCACAGACATTCACATTAAATATGAAGATGACGTAAGTGGTTTCAGTATTTTAAGTTGGTCATTAAATGTGTCTTATGATATTCTGTATCTTACAGTATTCCATCTGCAGATTATTTGAACCCAATTTAAATAATTTAAGATAGCCACTCCTGTAAACATGCCAGTCTTTCACCTTTTCTACTAGGCTGAGTTAGCCAGGCTCTACATACATAAATACACTGTAAAACCGCTGCATGTAAAACCACGTGACTGTCCTCTGTGGTTTATTTGGATTTTGTTGTACATGTTATGATGTAACTTTAGGAAACTAATTTCATTTTTATATGGTCAAAACAATTTGTTCTGAAAGGTGATGGAGTGACTCTTGGTAATGGCAGCCAGCAGATAGGGCCTCTGGTCATGCAGTTACAGCCTCTTACCTGTCCTTGGAGTGGGCTTGAATTGCTCATGAGCACCCACAGTGGCTCTGAAGCCAGTCTTGACACAAGTCACCCTGGATTCTCTTGTTAATTCGCATTAAGTTTTGACTAGATAGGAAGCATATGATACACAGGGTTTTGATTCCCTTTCCGGGGTCTCTGTGTAACACTATTCAATATTGAAACAAAACAAAACAAAACACTCTACTACTCACTTTATCTTTTAGCTTTCTGGAGGAATTAAAGTGAACTTTGATAACAATTTAAATGTTAGGAAAAAATTGTACTGCATGTATTATGGACGTGAAAGAATTATTGTTAAAGCTATGTGGAGAAATGGGGTGTTTCTATACTTGAGGGTACAAATGCAAATGATATAACTAATTTTAAAAGCTGGAGTGCTTTTCCCCAAAACCTAAAATTAAGAGTACAGTAAGATCCACAACTGATTTCTGGATATATAGCTGAATAAACTGAATGAAACATCTTGAAGAGACATCCGCAGTGTTGTTCACAATAGCCTAGATGTAGAAGCAGCTGAAATGCAGTAGGCAGATGAACAGATAACAAAAGTACTGTACTTTTCCACAGTGAAGTACTTTTTGGCCTGAAAACAGGTCGTTTTGTCATTCACAGCAACATGGCTGGAGCTGGTGATTGTAAGAAAGTGAAATAAGAGAGTTACACAGAGAAAAATACTGCAGATAGTAATATATATCTGGTAACTAGAAAGTCAAATGCATAGTGGCTGCTGATTATGAGAAATAGGAAATGGTCGACGTGTGAGGTGAATTACCCAGGTTCCAGCCCTCCACAGCAAATGCAGCTATGGCAACATCACATTGTACTCGGTGTCCTATTGACATAGTACTGAATGGGAACCTCAGGTTGAATCTGTCTAAGCTTCTCACCATTGGAAATACAATTAGGAAGTCGTGTGACTTCTTTCTGTTTAATAAGGAGTGCACAGAGATCCATAGGAGTCCACTCAGTCATATCTAGACTGGTATCTGTGGCAGCATTTCACCTGTGACAAAATACAGTAAAATAACCTAAAAGGAAGAAAGTTGAAATGTGTAAACAGTTCTTATCTCACATGTCTTTCAGGGTAGTTGCCTTAATTATTTTGTCTAAGAGCATATGAGAACTATGGGATGTAAGAAATATACATTGGGGAATTACAGGCAGTCTTTCAGCACTGTAGAGTTGGCTCATATCAGAATTTCTTCTGAAATCAGTTATCTTGAAGTAGCTATCAAAAGATGAATAAATCATTCCCTCTCCCTGTCCCTCCTTTTCTCTACTCCCCTCACACAGAGGTGCAAACACACACACATGCAGACACACACATATGTACACCTTTTTCTTTTTTTTTGAGACAAGATCTTATGCAGCCCAAGCTATCATTAAACTTTATATGTAGCTGAGCATGGCTGTTTGCTTGAGTTTGGGGATTACAGCTATGTACCACCACACACGACTCCATTATATATTTATTTTATTTTATTTTTTATTTTTTTGTTTTTTTTGAGACAGGGTTTCTCTGTATAGCTTTGCGCCTTTCCTGGAACTCGCTTTATAGACCAGGCTAGCCTCAAACTCACAGAGATCTGCCTGCCTCTGCCTCCTGAGTGCTGGGATTAAAGGCGTGCGCCACCCCCACCTGGCTTATATATTTATGTAAATTAAATATTTATGTGTATTAATTGCAAATAAAATCTAAGAAGCTGTTTGTGCTCTCCAGCTACCCCAGAGCATGCACACGTATTTCCTGTTTGAGAAGGGTCTGGGTGACAAGGCTGTGGAGTTCCATTTGGATGGCTTAGAACAACATTTACAATTCCTTTTCTAGGAGTTCTCCATCACAAGCAAACAGTTATCTATGGCTTTCGAATCTCTTCCGGCAGTCTCAGGCAGCGACATCATGCATGTTGTGGTGCAGGCTAAACACTGTATCACATAGCAAAGTTCAGAGAGAAAAGCGGCTTATCATTGGGAGATCTGGGTAAATAGACTTGGGAAATTATATACCGAGATTCTGAAGCCTGGCTGCGATAGGAACATTGAAAGTTCAGGACCAGGCTGGACTACAAAGAGAGATCCTATCTCAAGTAAAGCAAAACAACCCCAGCAACACACAAAAGCTAGGGTTTCCCCTTCCCAGGCACCTTTGAAGTGTCAAGGGAAGTGAAAGGTTATAAAGATAGTTTCGTGTTTCCAAAGAGGAAAATCTGAGGTACTGGAGCAGTCGTTTAGTGATGAAGTCGTCATCTGTGATGCCTCCTTCTACCTGTCTGAGAAGAACATTGTGATACACACAAGAGTCTGTTGGTCATAGTTACGGAGCTTCTTAGTTACAGGAAAACAGAGTTCTGGGAAGATCCCGAGTTAGTGAGTGGCATCGGAGCTATCATATGCTCCTATGGACACATGGCCAGGTTAGAGTCCCCTCTCCTCCTTCAAAAGTCCCTTGGGCTGTGTGACTTCTTCCTAGACATGTGTCTACCTGCTGACTACTTATTATTTTTATTATTAAATTTACATTTTATTATAAATTTAATTTTTTTTGAGAATTACATACACAAATACTATATTTACATAATTCCCACTCCTCCCTCCCATCTCCTCCAGCTCCTTCTGTGTTCCTGTCACTTAGTCTCAAATTAATAATCTCTTCTTTTAAAGTCATAATTTTTAGTTACAGAAAAACAAGAACTACCTCTGCATCCATTTGGTATTGTTTGTATGTACATGTGTTCTGTTTGAAAGCTTCTACCACCTCATATTTTAATGTTCCCTTTCTTCTTTGGTAGGTCACTGATCCAGAAAGGCCGCTTTCATTTGGTGTCACACTGGGAGAATTTAGTTTATTGGTAATGTTGGCTTATTTAAAATTTCTGTGGGATCAGTAAAGTATTAATATTCTGAAATCAACTGAATTGCCTAAGGCACATTTTTGCTTCACAGAGCTTTCATGTTTCTGAAGTCTCTTGCTGCACATTTTCTACAAGTTTACCATTTTTGGTATACTTTTATATTTAGTAATTATTTTAATTTTTTTTACATGTTCCCACATAACAAATGTTAAACCATTTAGAAGAAATGAATGCTGTACCTTACACATGTGGGAAGGAGCAGATGACTCTGTAGTGTGCAGAGCTCACACTTGGTATGATTTTGTAGGATCTCCAGAGAGTAGACAAAGACGGTGTGTGTGTGTGTGTGTGTGTGTGTGACAGAGAGAGAGTGTCACATTGGGATGTGTTAAGTTATTCATTTTTATTAGATATTTCATAATACAGGTTGTTTACTGTCTAATCTCTTAAACAAAAGAGGATATGCATATTCTCAGAGTAGATTTTTTTTTTTATTACTGTTCTAAGTAACTAAATGGTAAGAAACATGGTTGGGGACATGAAGTAGCTTTTGATAAAACAATATTCTGAAAGACCAGACTCTGAATTCTCAAGGGTAGAGAGATCATTGATTCAGAAAACTTAGCCTAATGGAGTGTTCACAAAGAGCATCTTACTTACCTTTGAGTGTCTAACATGCAATACAAAAATGAGGACTAGTCATCTACCCAGCCTGGTCTGGAAGGGCGTAGTAGTGCAGATGGTCTCCTCACTCTGTGCTGTTGCGATTCCCCGAGTGTGTGCTCAGAGTCCATGCTGTTTTATTTGCCTGTTTTAACAGTTCCCTCTGCCAGCCTGGTAGTTCTGCCCAGGCTTTAGGACTCCTGAGAGAGCATCTTGCCTTTGCCGTTTGTTTTTCCTTCCTTCTTAGAGCTTATCAGCCCCTCCTGTGCTCCCTGTTGTATTGTGTCAGGATCCGTAGCATGTCATCTTCCTAGGTACCGAGATAGGCTTCTAGCTAAACTACACTTACCGCTAATTCAGAGACCTACCTCGTGTTTTGTGAGATTGAGTCTGTCTGAAGCCTGTGGAGCATTGTCTGACTCGGTTATGTCCTGCTTCAGCTGCTGGGGTGTTGTAGGTAAAAAGAAGCCTCCTGCCTCTTGTGTACACACCATTCTTCCTTTCGTCTTCCCAGGAACCACCTTACTTCTATGTTAGATCTGTGTCTGTGCAGGGTCTCATCTTCCCCATGTCCCCAGGAATCTTCGTTTCTTCCTGCTTTCTGTCATTCTTTTTTTTTTTTTTTTTTCTAGACAGGGTTTCTCTGTGTAGCTTTGTACCTTTCCTGGAACTCACTCTGTAGCCCAGGCTGGCCTCAGAGCTCTGACTGCCTCTGCCTCCCTAGTTGGGATTAAAGGCGTGAGTCACCCCCACCCAGCTTCTGTCATTCTTTTCTAGAACAGCTTTCTTTTTCTCTTTCCTTGCGTCTTCTCATAAGCAACTAAACACTTTTTTTTTTTTTTGGAGACAGAATCTCACTCTATTGCCCTGGCTGGCTTGGAGCTCACTAGGTAGACCAGACTGGCCTTGAACTTATAGAAATCCTCCTGCCTCTGCCTCCTGAGTGCTGGAATTAAACGTGTGTACTATCATGCCAGTCTTCACGTTCTTGTCTCTTCCTCACAACTAAAATTAAACAATCTGCAACCAGACTCTCTAATCCCCCCCACCCCCCCTCCCGCCCTCTTTCCAGCCAGGCTTGTTGAGAACTGCCTGCTTTCTGTGTCTGACTCCCACTCAGGGCGTCCTAATGCTTCTGCTTGTGAAGCCGTTCTTAAGCAGTCCTCAGGAATGCCATCAGTAAAGGTGGACGCTGCTGGTACTTGTCAGCCTGCTGAAAACACAATGACCTTCTTCACAAGGCACTCACCAGCTCCCTGTTCTTATTCTTGTTTATGACTTCAGACATACAGTAACCCAATAATAATTTCCTGAGTGGAGGAGCCTAGTTGAATTAGAATTTCTTCAATTTTAATTTTCATTGTTTCTTAATATAAATATATAAAGAAACGGCTAACATTATCCGACATTACTTAGGTAACTTAAATTTTTAAAATAACGTCTATTTGTAAACTGTGTGTGTGTGTGTGTGTGTGTGTGTGTGTGTGTGTGTGTGTGGTGTGCATGTGTGAGAGAGGAGGGGAGAGGATGGGCATGTGTGCACCACAACATGCATGTGGAAGTCAGAGGACAACTTGCAGGAGTCTGTTGTCCCATTCTACCTTGTGGATCCTGGTGTCGAATTCAAGTTGTTAGCCTTGGTGGCCAGTGCTTTTACTCACTGAGCCATGGGGCTGGCCACTTCTCTTCCTAAATGACTTGGTTATTGCATATAGATTAGATACTGGAGTGTTGGATGACACGTACTGCTTTGTAAGAGTTGACCCTCTCTTCTTTTTAGACGACAAATGAACACTGGACCCCATGCATTCTAAATGAAGCAGAAAAAATTATATATAAGGTACTATATTTTTCATAATAAGGTTTTAGAATTTCTTGCTGGGCATCAATTTTTGCACTCATATAGGTAAGATCTCTAAGCGCTGAAATATCTGTTCAGCCAGATGGTGGGCGCGGAGCAGCGACTTGGGAGTCCAGCCTCTGCAGCCAGCCTGGAGAGGTGTCTGGTTTCACTTTGCCCCCCAAGTGTCACCACTTAGTCATTTTAATGCAAACGCTGCCAAAGTGTCAAGTACATTTTAAGGATAGATCAAAAGTCACACATCTTAGCCCTCAGAACTTCGGGAGAGAGCGGGAGGAAGTACAAGTAGCACATTGGTGTATAGTAAATGAACCGATTCTTGGTAACTGCTTTTGGTGTGTAGAGGAAATACCTTTGTATTTATGATAAAACTAGCAGCATGCCTGGAAATATTGTGTATGCAATCTCAGGTATCCCGGACAGTGTCTCTCAGTGTGGTAATCTACTTATGTTTAACATTAAAGACGTCTAATGTATTTATGGAATTAATGTTGTTTGATTCTAAATTTTAGCCAGTCAGGATTCTGGGTGATCTGCATATGCCCACTTTGAATTTAAAAGAGTAGACACTATGTTTTAAATTGGCTGTCTTAATCAATTTGTTAAATAACTATTTCTGAATTCTAAAATAATACTTGTTGACCTTGACAGACTTAGGTATTTTGTACTGATTGCGTGTTTAACAAGTTTACCCCATAAAGCAGAAACATATAAAACGTGTTGAGTGTCAGATCTATTTTAACAGGGTTGATGTATTCCTTGGCAAAGTTAGGTCATTAGGGAAAATTGTGTTCAATATGAGTGACTAAGTGAGACCTAAATGCCCTAGATTTAAAGTACTTGCTTTGTCTTTAGAGTTTGTTAATAAAGATGGGTCAGGGGTGGAAAAAGTCCAGGATCTAGTTTGGATTAAGTTTTTGCTACATGACTTCCTGTGATCACTTGTCTACTCTGAAGTTTAGGTTCTTCATCCTTCAAGTGAAGGATCTGGAGACAAGCAGCATCTCCAAATGGTATTTTATGAAAGACTAGGTAATTGAGGTGTAGGATGTAGAAAGAATAATTTGTGGATAACCAGGCAAGAGAACTGGTTAAGCTCCACGCCATGCATAACTGAGCATGTGTGTGCTCTGTGTTTAACTGCAGGACTTCTCAGTGCTTGCCATGGCTCATAAGCATGGTGGTGTCAGCCAGTCTGTAGCTTTCCCTGCCTTATTGACCACGGGCTCCTCTCCCGCAGTCCTCCCCAGGGCAGCCATTGATAACTGCTGGAGGAAGCTTGTGTTTTCTTATTTAGCAAAACAGTCTGTTATGTGCTCAATTCTCGCTGTTTGGTAATTGAATGAATGTGAATCTCCTGAAAATGTGTTCCCAGAAACACAGTTCAACAGTTCAACTGCTAAACTTAAGCAGTCCTATGTATTTGCCCCCTTCATTTTTGCATATTTTCTTTCCTTAGAAGTTCAGAATTTCAGTGAGCATGAGGGCAGTTGTTGAATGCTGATGGACAATTTCAGGGTGCCTTGCCTGACCACTTTCATTTTTTCCTGCACAGCTTGTGAAACTTGACAGTCTCAGTGCCTATTGGAATGTTGGCTGCAGCATGTCTTACCGTGGATCAAGGGAACACATCTTGGTAATTTCAGTTTCTACCTTGAAGTGCTAACTACACACCAAAAGTATGTTTGAAAGGGAGGTCCTTCATGAGGACAGGCTGTCAGTTATTTGTTTAACTGACTGGCCTCTCACTAAATCATAAGTGTGAAAAAACTTTTGAACTCCCATCTGTCTCTTTAGGAAAGTGTGAGTCTGAAGATCTTTTGGAAACCGTTCACTCGACAGTGACGGGGAGACCATTACAGTGTCCTCTGTGGTTGTTCATGCTCATTTTGGTGGCATTCTTAATGTGCTGTTTCCTGTGAGGAGTTGTGTGAATATGCCACCTGTCAGACCCGGAGCATATTGTGTCTTACAAGTGTTGAAATAGCTATGATGATGATTTCCTACATGGTCGATGGGCGACTCAGTGTTTCAGTGCCCTGAGCCAGTGTCTTATTTCTTCAATTAGAGGAGAGGGGCAAAATGACCATAATTTTGAACTGAATAAACTTTAAGTCTCCAGAAACATTCTAACAGAGACTCAGCCTTCGACCAGGACTTTGTGGATATTTATCTGTCTGTGGGTGGTTTTCATAGAGAAGAACTTATTTATGCTCCTAGATATTTAGGCCTTTGTATCTTTATTGTAAGGAGAAACACCTCTAAATTTATGCTTTATATTTTTCTTATGGACTAGTTGTTACAAAGAGAGCAGTGAAGGTACTGATGTGAGAACCATTCTTTTTAAACATTTTTTGTATGTGTGGCTAAGTGTGTATTTCTCTTTCATTCTCAAATCTCTTTAGGATCAACTGAAGCGTGAAATTCTTACAAGTAGAAACATCCCCCCAAACTATCAGTACAGTGAGTACCAGGGAGAGTTGATTTACAGAGGAGACATGGAGGTCAATGTTATCATAAACGTTTCTAAACGAAGTTACTCTCGCCAACAGCATGTTAATTTTATGGTATTTGGCTATCCAGTGTGTATACAGCTCCTTAGGACTAGACTGCAGCCGTACAGTACTGGGGAATGGTGAGGAGGGCGGAGGAGCTGTGGCCACTCCCGCAGCCAGCCTCCTCTGACCTCAGTGCGTCCTCCTGTCTGTGGTCTGGGCTCCTCCCCTCCCCCTTCTCTCCCCTCAGTCTTCCTCCCTTGCTTCCTCCTTTTCTCTTTTTTCCTTTCCTCTCTCCCTTTTGGAGTCTTTGGGTTTGTGCTATTCAGGTCACCTCCAACAGTGTAAGCCAACCACACTGGATATTTTAAAAACTGAACTTTGTACAGGTTTTTTTTTGGCAGTTTCTCCTTTATTTTTCGGACAGGGCTGCCTGCTTTTTTACTTACTGTATCTGCTTCTCCGTTTCAGTTTCATCCGAGAAGCTGTTAGCTTGTTGTTATTCAGTGAACTTTGTAATTCTTCGTAATCGGCCTTCGCTTCCACGTCCGTTTCCTTCCATATTTCAGTTGTCCTGGTTCTCTGTGGTTTTCTTCCTGTCCTTTGTAGCTCATTACCACTAGATTATGGCACTTTCTGTTATGTTCATACGTCTGAATAATGACAACATTTTCAAGTGTTCCCAGCTTGTAAAAAATTTTCGTTTCATTGGTAAGATAACTAGTTCAGAGAATTTACAACTTAATTCTCTGACATTCATGAATACATGTCAGTTAAAATGTTATACAATCTAATGAAAATTACAGATACCATAAGGCAGTACATCTATATGGCTTTGATAGTATGTATAGTTATCATCCCTACGAGACTTTTTGTTTTTACTACCACTTAACCTCAAGAGTATTTTTAGTTTTTCTTAAGATTATCTGTGTATGATCAATTTGAAAACAGTATACTGTAATTTGTTTCCTAGGATGATTTTATTTATGTTTCTGTTTGTAAATTTTGTCAATGATTAAGACAGAAATTAGATTTTACTTCTCTCCTTGTTTTAATATTTTAAATGAACAGTACATTATTAAATCACAGAGAAACCCAGTTGTAGACAGGAACTGTCTGTGTTCCACATACTCCTTACCTGGAAGCACATGACTCCAGTTAACTCTAGGGAGATTGGGTTTAGCCAGCAAGCTTCCTAATTTGTTTTACACAGATAAGTGGATCCTTGTGCATATATATATATATATATATATATATATATATATATATATATATGTATATATATATATATATCTGTCTGTCTCTGTCTCTGTCTCTGTCTCTTTGTCCCTGTTTCTCTCCATTTCTGTCTGTCTTTAAAGTGAAAATGAATTTTTTTCATACAGTATATTCTGATCACTGTTTTCCCCACCTCCTCCCTTCCCAGATCCTCTCTGTAACCTCATCCATCCAACTCCACGCCTTCTTTCTCTCTCTTTAGAAAACAGGCAAATACAAAAACAAACAAATGAGAGTAGAGCAAAACAGAGTAAGAAAAACAACAAAGAAAAAGCATGAGAAACACACACACATGCAGAGGCACAGGCATACACAGAAAAGCCAGAAAAACAGAAACGGAAACCATAATATGTAAACAAAACACTAGTAAGGTTAAAAAAATGCCCAGACAAAGCATAATGAGACAAAAAAAAAATCTCCAAAAATACCACTATGTTAGTTTTGTGTTGGCTGTCTATTGCTGGGCATGGGCCAGTCCTTAAGTATGTTTGTATACCCAGTGAGGCTCCCTTGGAGAAACTAAGTTTCCTTCGTGAAGTTGTCAGATGGAGACAGCTTCTTGGTCAGGGATGGGAAATCATGCCTTCTTCCGCCTCTCAGTGCTGGGACCCCCTCTGGCTTGGACCCGTGCAGGCCCAGTGCATGCTGCCACTGTCTCTGTGGGTTCACATGCCTTGCACATTTCCTGATGGTTATTTTCTTACATATACATGGCATTTACTTTTTCACTTTCAAAGTGCGATAGTCTCATAATTATTCCTAGTTGTTCACAGTTAAGAGCGTGTAATCAGACCTTCTGTCTTCCCATGTGATGTCAGTTTTCCAGCCAATATCAGCCTCTGCAAAACTCTACATGAATCCCTGTGCAGAATCAGAGTTCAAAACACCCAAACTTGATGGGAACATCGAAGTACAAAATATTGCCATCGAGCTGACGAAGCCTCAGGTAAGGTTCCCTTGGATACCTCTGGCTTTAATCAGCTTTGAATCTTGATTTTCAGTTGTCCTTGTCCTGGTCATTCTCTGTTGTCTGGTGGTCCTTTTGTTTCATTCTGTTGACATTTGATGCAAAAAAAAAAAAAAAAAAAAAGTGGGTTGTGGGGGACTTAAAAGAGAAATTTCAGACAGTTTCTATTAATCTGACCTTTTCCACAAATGATACTTGATCTTATTAAACTGTAGTGGATGATATTTCCTTTTAATTCATAATTATAGGAGAATTTTAGTGTGTTTTTCTACTCATTTTCTCTTCTCATCTTTTAGACTTGTGTGTGTGTGTGTGTGTGTGTGTGTGTGTGTGTGTGTGTGTGTGTGATGTGTGCACCCATGGGTATGGGTTTGGAGGACAACTTGAAAGAGTCAGTTGTCTCCCTCCACCTTGTAGGTCTGGGAGTTGAACTCAGGTTGGCAGGCTGGGCACAAGCCTTTCCTCCCTGAGCATCTTGCCAGCCACCTTTATAGTTTTTTTTAAACTTTATTTATTTATTTCTATTTATATGTAGTGTGTGAGCCTCTGAATATATGGGCTTTCAGGAGACTAAGGAGATGAGGTGAGAGTGTTGGGTTCTTTGAAACCGGAGCTTTTGGGGGTTGTGAGCTGCCATGTGGGTGCTGGAATTAAACTCAGGTCCTCTGCAAGAGCAGCCCCTGCTCCTAACCGCTGACTCATCTCTCCAACCCCATTGCCTCAGTTTTTAATAGCAGACACTCAAGTACCATTCCTTTAATTTTTAAGCAACTGTCTTTCATGTGTTTGTTTTCTGAGTTTGGCTATAGGCTTGGAGGCTTTGGATAGCAGCCCTGGTGACCTGAATTGAGAGGACGAGGAGTGTTGATACCTGGGCGTTTAGTTTAATGCTGTCTAATAAACAGAATGTAAATGGCCTTTGTCACTTTAGCTTTTCTAGTAGCTACATTACCAAACGGGAAAATAATTAATTTTCATCTGTTTATTCTTGGTGGTCCAGAACTCACTATATAGCTCAGGATGGCTTTGAACTTGCAGCAATCCTCCTATCTCAGCTTTCTGAGTGCTAGGGTTATAGATGTGTACCACCATGTCTAGCTTAAAACAAACCTGAATAATCTGTTTTACTTAATGTTTCTATAATTTTATTTCATCACATTGTGAATATAAATTGTAACTAGAATTTTGTATCCTTTCTTCCTAATGTCTTTGAAATCTGGGATGTAGTTTATTGTTGAAGTTTAGGCTAGACACATTTCTCAAGTAATCCTTGGGTAGAATTGTATTGAGGAAAATTCAAAGGAAGCTAGACCTTATTCTGCTTGAGCCTGGGATCATTCTCAACCGTATCTTGTGTGTTTCTCTTCATTTGAACTGTTCGTCAGGCTTACACAGCACAAAGTTGTGTTGGTAGTAAATTGAGTGCTTAGAGAGCTTCATCTTGCTTATGCATCGGTTTTTGGAGCAGATTGAGAGTCAAAAATGAGGCAAAAAATTGGCAAAAATGAGGGTCTAGATGAAAAGCAGACAGGTTTAGAAACACAAATACAGTCAATACTGGGAGATACACCATTTCACTATTGCGTTTATTCCCCATTTTAGAATATCTGAAGAAAATGAAGTCTATTATTGGTCATGTGACAGTTTGAATACCAGCACAGTTGTCTTTTATAGAAGAACTTAAAATATTGTACTTTAATTTCTAATTGCTAATCTCAGGTTTAATCAGGTGTAGTTGGTATATTATTGAATTATCAGAGATTTTGGCATTCTCAAGAAAAAGAGAATCAGATCTAATTTTTATCTGCATGTTCACTATAACAAACCTAACTTTGTTCTTGTCTCAATAGTACTTAAGTATGATTGACTTTTTGGAGTCACTGGATTATATGGTTAGAAATGGACCATATAGGAAGTACAAACCTTGCTTACCACTTCACACCAATTGTCGGCAATGGTAAGTTAGAATTTGTTCTTTTAATTTAAAAATTATTCTCTCTCTCTCTCTCTCTGTATGTGTATGTGTTGTAGATGTGAAGATGCGCTTGCCTGTGTGACTGTTTGGAGACTGGAGGTTGATATTGATGCCTTTCTCAATTGCTTCACTCTATTCTCAATCCCTATTTTTTGGGACATAGTCTCTCCCTGAATCCGGAACTCTCTCATTTCAGCTCTGCTGGCTGGCCAGCAAGCCCCTGAGCTCTGCCTTTTTGTTCCATTCCCCTTCTCCCTAGCACTGGGACTGTAGGTGTACATCAACCAACCCAACTTTTACATGCATCCTGGGCTTGCAAACTCAGGTTCTGTACTTGATTATCCAGCACAGGGACCACTGAGTCATTGCCTTAGCTCTTGTTCTTTTATTTTATGAGAAATGAATAATTATATAGCATTCAGAGTTAGGAAGCCTTTAAGGTCTAGTTGTCTAGACTCTTCCAAAACAATAAGAAAAGAGAGAATTTTTCTGTCTGTGTTGCTGATGATTTTTTTCCCCTCACAAATGCCTTGTTGTATATTCTGCTTTTGGATTCCCAAAGTTTTGTCTTCGCATTCAAGACTTTGAGCATGTTTTAAAAAGTCTTGTCAGTCATCCATATGGACTCAAGATTACAATCAGTAGAACACAGCCTACAGGCATGTTTCACTTAACAGTGGAGATCTATTATGTGACATGTTTTTCATGGTTGTGTGGGCATCATGCAGTGTGAGCTAAGATAGCTGTGACATCACAAGATAATACAATTGTCTGAAGCCATTGTGTTCTAAGTGGTCTGCCATTTAGCACGAAGTTACTGTCCAGCACGTGACTGTACTGTTCTCCACATGTATCCTTTTGTGCTTTCGTGGGGTTGCTTTGGCATATCCTCTTCCTGGAGTGTTTCTTTGCTTACTCTGTATAGGTCAGAGAGTTGTACTGGGGGCTTGCAGTGTTACTGTTGGAGGTATTGGAAGAAGGCGAAGAGGAAAACAAACAAACAAAAAATCAACAATGTGGTGTCTCTGAAATGTCAAAACTATTTTCTTACATCCGTATATTCATGTGTACATTAACATTTGACTTTAGGTGGAAATATGCAATTGATTCTGTCCTTGAAGTTCATATAAGAAGATATACTCAGATGTGGTCATGGAGTAACATAAAAAAACACAGGCAGTTACTCAAGAGTTACAAAATTGCCTACAAAAGCAAGTTAACACAAACGAAAGTCTCAGAAGAACTACAGAAACAAATTCAGGTATGTTTTGAATGTTAGTATTGCTGTATGTCTGATCACCCTTTAATATTCTCCGTTTGTTTATTCAAGACAGGGTCTCACTCCATAGCCCTGGCTGGCCTGGAACTCACTCTGTAGACCAGGCTGAGATCTGCCTGCCTCTGCCTCCTGAGTGCTGGGATTAAAGACCTGAGCCACCACACCTAGCTCTTTTAATATTCTTATGTATACAGTTTGAATTAGAATATAATTCGACAAAGAACAGACTCAGGGCTTTGAGAAAAATTACATGAGAAAATAGAGTATTATTTATTTTTTCTTTTCTTTTTATTAACCAACAGTCCCTTTTCCCTAGCATAGTGTCACATATAGTAAAACTGCTAGAGACTATTTGGGAAAATGGGTTTGGTTTTTCTAATACTGTTTAGAAAACGGACATCAGACTCATTTAAATGTCCATTTGTTAGATCTTGTTTTGTTGATAAAAATCCCTGTATTTAAACAGTAGTGGTCTCTCCCTCTTAGAGCTTAAAGAATTATTTAGAAACAAAACGAAACAAAAACTCTTTCTTCCTGAGAAAGGCTTGGGGTCTTTCTTGCACCCAGAATACAGAACTTGCTTGCTAGCATCTGGTGGCTGTGGCTGCCATTGAGTCACGGTGTCCAGGATGTGAGACCCGACTGGACTCTTGTACTTAGGAACCGTGGCAGTCACCAGTGTGAGACATCAGGAAGAGCATAGGTGTGGGAGCCAGATCGGGACCCAGGCGCTTGGTGCTTACTAGATGTTCTGGTCACAGACACAGGTTCCTCAGCTCCTGAAGTTGAATGTTTCTCCTCAGGAATAAAGTGAAAACTACGTCTGTCTCACTGTCCTAAGAGATGTATAAACAACGTTCATGAATGACCTGAGATACGGGTCATCCAGTAAATGTTAGAGTCCCGGTTTCTCCTTTAGTTTATGTGGTGACTCAAGTAATACATCGAGTTTATATCTCTCCCCCCTTTTTTGTAATGATATAGTGGCTATAAAATAATACAGAATAGGGGAGAGTAAGGAGTAAGGATCACGCGCACACGCGCGCACACACACACGCACAAATACCTAAAACGAGTCTCCTTTTTGGATTCTTTTTCAAATTTTATGTCTTTAAAACTATGTATATATGCATGTCTGTGTGTGGGTTTGTACACGCAAGTACAAAGTACAAGGAGGCAAGAAAGGGGGCATTGGATGCCCTGGAGCTGGAGTTAGAGGTGGTTGTGAGCTGCCAGAGTTGGGTGCTGGGAACCGGACTCCAGTCCTCTGCAGGGGATCCAGGGCTGTTTTCTAGCTACCTCTTCAGCCCTACATCTCCCTTTCTTTTCTTTCCTAAACCTTTTTTGTTTGTTTGTTTGTTTGTTTTGTTTTTAAAGACAGGGTTTCTCTGTGTAGTTTTGGTGCCTGTCCTGGATCTCACTCTGTAGACCAGGCTGGCCTCAAACTCACAGAGACCTGCCCGGCTCTACCTCCTGAGTGCTAGAATTAAAGGCATGTGCCACCGCTGCCCGGCCTTCTAAACCTTTAAAAGGTGTATCTATTTTATTTATGTGTGTGAGTGTTCTGCCTGCATATATGTCTGTGCACCACGTATGTGCCAGGTGCCCGTGGAGGTCACAAAGGGCATTGGGTCTCCTGTTGCAGATGGTTGTGAGCCTCCATGGGGGTTCCAGGAACTGAACTTGGGTCCTTTGTTAGAGAAGCCAGTGAGGTCTTGACCTCTGAGCCATCTCTTCCGCCCCAGCACAGCTCCCACCATAAACATTCTTGTTTTTATGTGCAATCATTTATAATGTCTTACAGAAAAAAACTTTATTTTCAAACTATTTAATAGTGATTCCATTTTTTTTGAAATAAAACTTTCCTTTCTCTTACTATGAAAATTAAAATAATTGAAAGCCTGCTGTACATTTTAGCTCGTGTTTTCCTTAGGCTACCACCAGTGTTCAGGCCTGGGTGAGTCCGTCATTCAGAGAGTATGGCTTTTACCTAATCATTATTTGTCTTGTTTTGCAGGACTTGGAGAAGAGTCTAGATGTGTTTAACATAATTTTAGTGAGACAACAAGCACAAGTTGAGGTAATCATTTTTTATGATTTTAACTGACTTTATTCTTTCTTAATCATGTTTCTGTCACTACTTTAGACCCAGGATGGACAAATCTTCATTTCATGGGAAGTTGCTGAGGTTTACCCGAACGAGAATAGAGATTAATTCCCTATTGCTTCATTTAGTCTCTCGAGAAAACTAACTGGAAAAAAGCCACTAACATGCGAAGGAAGAGCTTTCAAACTGTGTAATCTAAAATTTGTAAAAAAGTAAATCTAAGTTCTCCATCATTCCAGCAACTCGAAACTTTGCAGTTTACATTCTTCATTAGGCTCGTGGTTTTCCTTATGACTTAACATACTTAAGCATTTTTTCCTTTTTTCCTGTCCTCTTCCTTCTTATCTCTTCCCTTCTGCTATCTTTCTCTTATTTTCCAAAATCAGAACCAGTTTGTCCATAATGTTTTTATCCTGCCTGTCCACCAGGACATGGTGTACCTGCTCTTCTGTGTCATTTCTCCTCCTTTTCAGTGATTAAAGGTGAATTTCACATTAAATAGAGCTTATAGAACCATTAGAAAACGTAGATCAGCAGAAGGAAGGCTGTGCTCTCGTTCCCTCACGTGTTTTCTGGAGTGCTGAGCTACTGCCCATAGCTGCCTACCTTTCCTTTTAAGTCCTTCCTAGAGCTCTCAAAGGCATACCACCCCTGTTCTGTGATGCTGGGAATTGAGCCATGCTGTATCATTCAGCCGTCTGTCCAGTCCATACTCATTTTAAAGTGACTAAAGCACATGTACTTATTCATTTAGCTAGCAAAAACTTAACGAATTTGTGTCATTCTAGATTATGGTTAAGTGTGTGGACTTGAAGGTTAGATGGTCCCAGTTGTATAGGCTTTTGATTTTGTGACCTGAGGCTAGCTGTTTAATCTCTTTGTGCTTTGGTTTTCTCATTTATAATGGGACCTGTGTCCCATGCTTGTTATGGGGGTGTGTGATAGTTCATTTAAAACACTTGGACTGTTATGGGCCCGGCCCTCAGGAATGAGTAAGTAAATGATAGTTTTCTCCTTCTTCTTTGTCATTTGTATTAGCATATGGGAGTGAGTAAAACAAAGAAATCCCTTCCAGTGGGAGAGAAGGATAATAAACATACAGTTAAACATAAACATAGAGTGCTGGGGCTAGACAGTGATAATAATTGGGATTGCAGTTTTAAACAGGAGGCCAGAGACATCTTCACTCAGAAAGGGAGATTGGACTGATGACTAAAGGAGGGTGAGGGAGATGCCAGGGAGTTGTCCAAGGGCAGAGCTGAACCAGCAGGAGAGAATACATGGTCCCAGTGTAAAGGATTTGGACTGGGAGCTCATCGGGCTCCTTCAGGGGATGCTGTAACAGAGGGGAGAGGGCAGTGGCAGCCACTGTGATGTACAGGAAGTGGCAGAGTATAGTGGAAGTGGTACTGCTGGGAACCGGAACATCACCATCTTGGGTAGGGTCTTCTTAGAAGCAGCTGTGGGTTTGGGCTTTTATTCTGGCTTGGCAAGTCTTTAATATTGATTTTGAGAAACAGGATGTTGTAACTGGGCATGCTTTAGAACTCCTAGCGCTTTGCAAACAGCTGTAGGAGAGAGGACGAGGGTACAAATAGGGAGGCCAGTTGGTATTGAACCGATTGGGGATGGGTGACAGGAGCATGCTGGAGATTGGTTACAGTGGAATAGATACAGTGTGCCAGAGTCTAGATGTTTTGAAGGCAGAACCCATATTACCCGGTATAGGTTAGATATGAGAGTTAGAAAGCCTTGGGTTACTTTGGTATAGACAGCTGAAAGTGTAGATCTGCCATCAGATGAGATGGGGAAGACTGGGTTGGAACGGCTTGGGTGCAGTGTGAGAAGATCACATCAGATGCAGGAATGTGAACTCAGAGCTCAGAAGAGAAGTCTATGCTGCGCGTATCAGTTCAGGATGTGGTAGACCAGTGAGATGGAATAAAATCACCTAAGGAAGTAGAGGGGAGTTGCAGAGATTGAAAGTCTTCTGTTGTCATGCTCAGAGAGATGGGAAATGACTCAGAGGTGACCAGGGGGTGGTGCGGAGTTGAAGGAGGGAACTGTGTCAACACAGCTCTAAATCGAGGCAGAAAAGAGCTGCCAGGAGAGTGACCTGGCCACCTGTGACTGACTACCTGTGACAGATGCCCCTGAGTGACCGCTGAGCTTCAGACCCGACCTGTTACATGTGTGGAATGCTTTCAGATAATCTTCCTTTCTTCTTTCCTTTTTGGATGACTGACTGTCTCTGTCTGTCTTTCTTGCTCATTCTGTCTGTACACAAACACTACATGCAAATGTCTATATAAAATGTATATAATACAAACACACAGTGTGTAGTATATATGTACATATATGTTAATGCTAGAATGAAAATACCCTGTTTAATACGTCTTGATATCTTTTCCTATCTATTTCTCTCTTCACTCTTGAATGCTTGCACTCATGGGTGACGTAAGACAAACACTGAACATTTTCCCCCCACTTAGCCTTATATTCAGTCATCAAACCTCTTCTTTCATTATAGAACTTAACTTTTTCTATTGACTTCTCTTTCGTATTGTTTTTACTTTTTATTATGGGGTACTTAAGTATGTTAATGATTCGCTATCCATTGAAAAGTCTTTTGAAAGTGAATTGGCAGATTGTTAAAATCAGAGAATGAGAAGGTAGAGTCTAAATCATTTACCCCTTTTCTTCATACTTGTTTTTGGTTTTGAAAGATGGGCTAAGAGAAGGATCAGTAGGAAGCTCATTAGGATTTATTTCAGGCCAGAGGTGAGATGGGATTTGAGGATTGTTTCTGTCACTCTTTCCTGCCATGAACTAGTTAGCAAACCAGTAATGTGTGTAAATTCTGAAATGTGCTTTTTAGATTACTCCATCATGGGTGCAGAAGCATCTTCCTTTAAAGAATCCTTTTCATTTTATAAACCTGTTCTTCTAGTGTCTCCTTAGACACCTGTACATTACAGTACATAGGGAAATTCATGGAGTCCTTGGCTATAGCTAAACAGCGTGTCTTCCCCCAAATTCTATCAGTAGGTGCAGGAAGTAGGTTATCTGTAGCCCACACTATCCAGGCCATACTGTGAGCATCATTTCAGATTCTTCTGTCTTACTCTATTGAAGCATTAAACAAAATTGACCATGGTTATATTTAACAGTGAACAGAGTTGTTTCTTCTGAATGAATCTTCAATTTTTATTTTTCAGGTCATTCATTCTGGGCAGAAGTTAAGGAAAAAGTCTTCTGAGGCAGGCGAGAAACGTGGCTGGTTTAGTGGGTTTTGGGGAAAGAAAGAATCCAAGAAGAAAGATGAAGACTCATTGATCCCTGAAAGTAAGTCTCAGGGCAGGCAATCATCATTCACTGGCAAGGAACAGCCATGCAGATTCTGTTTCACACTCCCAGCAGAGGAACACGTGAACACATGGGACAGGCTATGGAATTGATTTATTTTTCTACCTGAAGTAGAACTTGAAAGTTCTTTAAAAATGACTTGTGAGAAATTTAACATGTTCATGCTTAGAGGTCTCAGTGTTCTGTATTCCTTTTTGTGAACTTTAAATGGGTTTTAATGACAAGGTAAGTTTTGAAATTTTCAGCAAATTTAAAAATGTGTATATCTGAGAACTGAATTTCCTTAGCGGTGAGTGTCTTTTTGTAGTTTCTTAATACAAACAGTCAAATACAGGGTGGTTTGTTTGTTTGTTTGTTTGTTTTTTTGTTTTTTGTTTTTTTTTGATTTTTCGAGACAGGGTTTCTCTGTGTAGCTTTGCGCCTTTCCTGGATCTCACTTGGTAGCCCAGGCTGGCCTCACAGAGATAGATCCGCCTGGCTCTGCCTCCCGAGTGCTGGGATTAAAGGCGTGCGCCACCACCGCCCGGCTTGTTTGTTTTTTAAATGAACCAAAGTAGAGTGTTAGAAGGAATTAGGTGGCTGATTTTGCTTTAGCATTTGTGTCTGTGGACTTTTTTTCCCAACATAATATTTTTATTGATTATTTTTTAAAAAATGTCTTTAAAACCGAAGCCATTCATTTCCTAAATGACCGACCGTCTTGTCTCGTAGCCATCGATGATCTCATGACTCCGGAGGAGAAAGACAAGCTCTTCACTGCCATTGGCTACAGTGAGAGTACCTACAACTTGGCTTTGCCCAAGCAGGTAGGTGTCGGGTGCCTTCACAAGTGTCCTGATTCACTTGCCGGGTTATCTTGAGTTGGGCTAACTTAGTGATGCTCTAAGTAGCTGCTGAAAATGTGTTGTCCTTAGTTTGGTTGCCTCATGCTGTTCTGGAGCCTTCCCAAAAGTCCTCAACTGTAGGTCTGCTTGATTTAGTGAGTAGAGGAAGAGCCTGGTGAAAGTCCTTGTTAGAGCGTGCAGTTGAATCTTTAAGGTGTTTTTCTTGAGAAGTTTAGCGCATAGCAAGAGTGAACAGATCAAAAACATCCTGCGTATTTGACAGGTTGAACAGTCACTGGCTACTGGGATTGCCAGTGTCAAGGTTTGCAATATTGCAGCCATCCTAGAATCTCCACACCTCCTCCATCTCTTCCCCAGATATAACCAGTGTCAAGGTTTGCAATATTGCAGCCATCCTAGAATCCCCACACCTCCCCCATCTCTTCCCCAGATATAACCAGCGTCCTGATCTGTACCACGGTCACTTCTTTCCGTTCCTTGGGTGTTTTGCTATGGACACCGTGATTTGTTCTGCGTATTTTTCCGTCTTTCTGTAAAGGGAAGCACAGAGCATGTTTTCTCTTGTCTGCCACTGTCCTTGGAGCCATCTTTGCCATTGCACCTAATGTATTTTATTCATTTTCATTGCTGTGCAGGAGTCTATCATTTGAAAATAGCAGGACTTACTTATTAGTGCTTTTGTTGAAAGCATCTGGGTTGTCTTTATTTTTAGTTCGCTTGCCCCGCCCCTACCTTTTTTTAAACTGTGTGTTTTCATTCCCACTGAGTAAATACCTAGGAGTGAAATTGTTGGGTCATAGGGTAGATGTATGTATAACTTGAAACAAGAAGTTCCCCACACATCACTCATTGTGATGGCCGTTCTTCGCATGTTTACTTTGAGCTATTCTAAGGGGATGGCTGCAATCCCGCTGTATTTTTAATTTCTATTTTTCCTGATAATGATATTGAGCCTGTTTCCGTGGTTTGTTGGCCCTCCTGTGTGATCATTTGTAAGTGCCTACTTTAAGTGAGGTGAGGAGGTTTGTCCTCCCACTCCTGACTGTGGGACTCTTTGTGGGTTTACTTACAGGTCTTGTGTCTTGTGCTTTCGGGAAAACATGCTGCTGTGGTACCGTTAGAGATTATGTTGACTGCAGAGATGATTTTGGGGAGATGGAAAGTGTCATCGAGTTGCATCTTGGGTCCCCTCATTGCTCTGTCTCCGACATTGCCTTTATTTCCCTTCTCTTGAGTGATGTCTGCTGTTTTCTTCCCTCTAATGAAGATCTGTTTGTAATTTTTGTTTTTTTCTGAAAATAACTATTGTTTTCCCATGTGTCTTAAGGGTACTCCCATTACCTTTGTGTTTAAAATTCTAGGTTGTTGATTCCTTTTTAAAAAGAGTTTGAGTCCATGATTCTATTGCTGTTTGGCTTATACTGTTTGTCAGTACATTTAGCTGTGAGCTGTATTGTATGTGACATTTATGTTCATTCATTTCCTTTGTATGGTGTTTTAATCAATGAAGGGCATTTTTATTTACTTAAATTTTTCATAGTACAATTTTCTAATTTTCCTGTATTCTTGAGAATTTCTTATAGGAATGCAGTGAAATATGATCAAATCCATCTCTATATCCCTCTTCCACCTCCCCCATATCCCCAGATGTCCCCCTCCCAACTATTACTGTTTTCTTCCTCCATCCCCCCCATTGTTGTCTGACAACTCACTAAGTCCACTTAATGTTGCTCATGTAAGATACGGGGCCATCGAGTGGAGAAAGGTTTGTAACTCTTTCGGTTTTCAGCATTTACTGTGGTATAAATTTACACTTGCTCTTGTTCACGTAGTTTGACTGTCAAAGGTCTCACCAGCGTGAGTAGTTTCTGCCACAATGCTTCCTCACAATGTGAGCCGTGCCCTTGTGGTGTCTTCTGTCCCCTTTTCAACTCTCTGCATTTCAGTCTTTCCGCTCTTCATTTGGAGAGTTTCCTCTGATTCCCTTTAGCTGTTCGTTCCCGGGTCTCGACCAGACCAGGCGATAGTGTTTCCTTAGTGCCACTGCCTTGTGCTAGGCCCTGATTCCGGGTGTCTTCTTGGTGAGACTCACTTCACAGGCTGTCTTCATGCTCTTGAAAGTTCACACGCTCTGAGGGGAAGCATGTCCCCAAATTCTTTTTCTCAGCTAGAAGATTGGTTACATGCTAAGTTTGCTTAAGTGGAAGCTTCTCAGTGGAGATTTTCTTCCTAAAAGGATGGTCACTGTTTCTTTAAAACTAAGCAATGCGCTTGGATCACTTGTAAGTGTGCTGTCTGTCTGTCCAAGTAGCCTTGCATTGAGTGTTCTAGTCTTGTTCAGTTATGGAGAGTAGGTAGAATATGTAGGTGCTGGAACTCGTAGGTTTTGTTGAGTCGTTTGATGATTCGACATATTTAAGAGGAAACCATGAAAGTCAGAATTCATTCACAGGATAACCATTTTCATTCATTCCTCTGTTTAGTATGTGGCCCATATACTGACCCTGAAGTTGGTGAGCACCTCTATTATAATAAGAGAAAACAAGAATGTTCCAGAAATCCTGAGAATTCAGATAATTGGCTTGGGTACCCAGGTATCCCAGCGACCAGGAGCACAAGCACTTAAGTAAGTTTTTAAGAAGTTAACTTCATTTTCATTTACATTTAGGATTTTAGGCTCCAAATGTATATTTGGTTCTTCGGGACAGGGCTTCTCTCAGTAGCCCTGGCTGTCCTGGACCTCACTCTGTAGACCAGGCTGGCCTCAAACTCAGAGAGATTTACCTGCCTCTGCCTCCCAAATATTAGGATTAAAGACACGCACCACCACTGCCTAGCTCAATTATGTAATCTTACGCAGCATAAAAGATTTGTTTATGTTTTATGGTGAATGGTATAAATCACTGTTCTGTCTTTCCTCCTTACCTCTGCAAGTGTTTGTCGGGCAGTGTTTTATTAGAGTGTGTGCACACAGCGGCCCTTCAGTGTGTAGTACATTTCTGTTTTCAGGACTTTTACATTGCATTTGGTAAGAGTATCTACAAAAAATTAGTTTAAGACCATTTAACACATTAGACAACTTACTGTGGAGCATGGTATGAAATGCCCACAGGTAGACTGCATGGCTCAGTTGTGGGCAAGAGTAACCGAGACAGTAGGAGGTGGAGGCAGCTGGGTGGGAAGGATGCCAGGAGAAGCAGGAGGAGGATGTGGGAGTGGCGTGGACACAGGTTGGTGGTATTATCTGTGTTTAAACACTGTGACCAGATGTGTGCCATGTGCTGGGGTTGACTGAAGTGGGTTTTCATGTGGATGGTAAACAGCTAATAAGTGAGTGACTGACAGCAACAGAGGCAGGTTTTGTAGGTAAATGAAAGCCAGCCTAAGAAGATGAGCTGTGACTTTGGGCATAGGGATGGTTCTCAAAGGAATTTTCAAAGGAATAGCTATCACTTCATCTCTTACATGCTTGCTTTTTCCTTATTGGATAGGATAGAAGCAAAATTAGAACATTGGTACGTCACAGGCTTGCGACAACAAGACATTGTGCCATCACTGGTGGCTTCCATTGGTGACACTTCATCGTCCTTGCTCGAAATTGAGTTTGAAACCAACCCTGAGAACAGTCCTGCTGACCAGACTCTGATCGTTCAGTCCCAGCCTGTGGAGGTCATCTATGACGCTGTAAGTGTAGGCAGGGAGTGACTTCTTAAAGTTGGCTTAATACGTAAGTGCACTTGATATGCAAACACGAGGCTCTGAGTTCGAATTCTCAGCATTCAAATAAAACGTTGGCATGGGCATGTATGTGCCTGTAACCCAGCACTGTGGGAGGTGGGCAGCAGGATTGCTAGGACTTGTGGCTGCCAGCCTAGCTCTGTGTTCAGTGAGAAGCCCAGACTCAAGGGAAGAAGGCAGGGAGTGACAGAACAGGACAGCGTGTTCTCCTCTGGTCTCTGCACATGTGCGTGGGTGCACTCATCTGCTCACGCACATGATTATATATATTACATACACATACACCATATACACACAAAAAAATTTAAAAAAGTTTTTTTTGGGTGTTGAAAGGATGGCTCAGTGGATAAAGGCACTTGGCCATGCGAGCCTGATGACCTGAGTTCAATTGCTGGAACCCGTGTAAGGGCAGCAGAGGAAAACTGACTCCACAGAACTGTCCTCTGAACCCCCTCCATGTGCTATGATATGCGTGTGTGTGCCTGTGCACAAGCACTCACACACAGATGATAAGATAAAGTTGAAAAGATTTTATATTGTAGTGGAACACACACGACAAGATTTACCATCTTACACATTTGTGGTTCAGGTTGTTTAGCACATTCGCAACTGTACTAAGTTGCTGTACAGCTGATCTCCAGAATGTTCTTCATCCTATAAAATCTCTGATATTTGTATATTCAGGTTTTATATATAGGTAAGAGTGAACAACTTTCCCCTTGCTTCGCCTCCAAATGTCAGAGCATGGCAGAATCCAAGTACAGTGTTGAGTGATAGATTTACTTTAACTGGAGGCTGAAACCAGAGGTCATGTCCTTTGCTAGTACCACATGCCGCTGAGACCTCTTGCCACTGCTGTGAAATGTACAGGTTTTCCTCTCTCCAGTGAGCTCACTAGGCTCTGCCATGCTCACAGTTGTCTCTCCCTCCTGAAGGGAATGCAGAGAGTATCTTTGGATTCCTTAGTTCAAAGCCTGAGCTATTTATAATTGAGGTAAATCCTTTAGATTTATAACATAGATTTGACATCTAACCTGTTGTGTTTTAAAATTCTTTTACAGAAAACTATCAATGCTGTAGTTGAATTCTTTCAGTCAAATAAGGGGTTGGATCTTGAGCAGATTACATCAGCCACATTGATGAAGCTGGAAGAAATTAAGGAGAGAACAGCTACAGGTGACATTTTCAGTGTGTCTCTCTGCACCCCCTAAACTTGAAACATGTCCATTGCAAGGGAAACATTGTGTTCAAAGTAGTTGAGGTTGTCTTATTTCTGTTTTAAAATTGGGCTGTGTTCTATGGCTAACTCAGGCTTGTATAAGTTGTTAGACTGCCCAGGAAAGAGAGTAATGGAGGGACAGATGCATCTGTCTGCCTTACACCCAAGATCCTGTGCCTTCGAATGATCTTGAGGTGACCCTCCCTTTCCTTCCTCCAAACCATTCACCATGCTGTGCATGCCTGGTTTAAAGGATGCAGCAGACTATTTCATCAGGCTGCCTAGACAAATACTAGTTACCTAGGATATACCTAGGATATACTTTATATACTGTATTATGTATATACGCTATGGGACATTTGTTTCCTGTCTACTCAATGCAGTGTTTACTTCACACGATGAACTGAGAATCTACTTTTTGACAGAACCGACACTAATACCTTTCAAGTTAAATTCTTAGTCTTTGTGGTAACGGTATCACCATGTAGTTCAACTTGACCATATCATTTTTTTCCTGGCCTTCTTTTAGGACTTACACATATTATTGAGACTCGGAAAACCCTCGATTTAAGGATCAATCTAAAGCCTTCTTATCTAATAATTCCACAGACAGGTTTTCACCATGAAAAGTCAAATCTTCTCATTTTAGATTTTGGTACTTTTCAGGTAGGTGTATATGTACTTTTTTCTTTTTATCTTTGACAAGTTTGCTAACTGTATGTCTGATAGCTTGCTGTTTTTAAGTTCACTTAAATTAAGCCTAGACTTATTTCACACATATTATATGGCTACCTAAACAAAGAAATGTCATTAGAAATTCCTGTAATGGCAATAATTTGGAACTGAGGACTGGATGGATGATTTTTCTGTTTTCCTACCTAATAGGGGAGAAACTATCTTAGTTTTCATGGTTTATAGAGTTTAATTTTACAGTGTCATTTTTTGGGCCATATATTTGAAGGAAATTATCTCTAAATGTGTGTAATATATATCATTTATGTCATATATACACATACAATATGTTATATTATGTATCTATATATCATAAACATATACTTCATTGCTCTAAGCAACTAGAGTGGGGTTTTGGATTTTGCATCTTGTTGAATCTAAGCATTTGGCAAAAAGTCACAGTTAAACTGAATTGAGCCTTGATTCCATCTGGGAAGGGGAAAAGGAAGTAGGTTGGAGCTGGTCCTAATGGCTTCTTTCATGGTAGTGAGTGTCGAGAAGGTGAGGAGTTCAAGGTGGGCCGTAGGAGAGCCGAGCCATAGTTGGCAGTACCTACCTCTTAGGAGTCAGACAGAGGAAGGAGCTTTCCTTCTGGACAGGACATTTGATGCAGTCAGCTGTGTAATTGGCTCAGTGAGTGCAAATGTGCTCAAGCATAACAGACATGTGGTGAGGTAATGTACTCCTAACGAACTGCTTACAAATCACCAGGAAATTAGGCAGAATATGAGCTCATTAAGGAAGTCTCCTGTCTTTAGTTAGAAGTTTTGAAATTTGACCAAAGTGTGTTATATGTATACTTTTACGTTATATAAGAAAATTCAGTTTTTTTTTCCTTCACTCCACTTTAGCTCAACAGTAAAGACCAAGGTACACAGAAGACAACTAATTCATCTCTGGAAGAAATAATAGACAAGGCATATGACAAGTTTGATGTGGAAATAAAGAGTGTACAGTTGCTTTTTGCAAAAGCAGGTCAGCCACTGCTCAGCTCTTAGGGCGGTCAGATTAGCTCCAGTAGCTGTGGGGGTGTACATGCATGCATCGTTAGGCTTGGAAGTGTATGTGCATGGGTCTGTCTGCTCCTGGGTATCAGTCCCAGCCGCTGTCCTGTACACTTACCCTGCTGTTCACTTCAGTAGGAGTGGCCCAGTGCAGGATGTCACAGTTATAACAGACGATTAGTCCTAGGGTAATCTTCAGTTTGTGCATGGCCTTTGTCTGTAGCATGACTGAGTTGTCAGAACACAGAAGAAGTTACAGTTGGTTCACACTCTTCTGTTCCAATGTTTTCAGATGTTTCGGTGTTCTCCATGCTGCCTTTATTTGAAAATATGTACGGTTTTAGTCCAGTCTTTATTTTTGCATTGTTATAACTACTTTTATAAGTATCTGAGAAACATATATTGAAAGAATACTACATCTAAAAAAAATGCTATGGTAAACTTCATTGATCCAAAAATCCTAAATGTGAGCTATTCCAAAATCTGAAACATTTTGAATGCTGATACAATGCCACAAGTAAAAATCCCAAATGTAATCTCAGATACGGGCTGCACTTAAAGCACACATGCCCTGCAGATGCCAAATGGCCCTTGAGCTACATGTAGGATGTGTCTGTAACACAGGTGGACTTTGTGGTTAAACTTAGGTCCCATTCCCAGGATATCTCACTATGTATACGGACGTAGTCTCAGTTCTGAAATTTAAGGTATCTTCTCTGCTCTCCCATGTTTTCACTACAGATACTTATCCTGCAGATACACTCCTAAAACTTAAAAATAGTTTATGTTCTCACAGCTTTGGTGTTTTTTGTTGCTTATGTACAGCTTTTCGGTCCGCCATATTCCTTTAGTTACTAGAAGAAGTGGGTGTTGATTAAATATCTTTGAGCATGTCCTTTTGTGGAAAGTCACCTGAGGATGTAATCTCTGCATACAGAGGCCATGCTCTACCCTGCATAGTGAGCTCTGTTAACATTAAGATAACATATCTGCTCAGTGCCTGTCAGGAGCCTCAGAGGCTCTGAAAGGAGAGTGTTTACACAGACCATCAACACTGCCTTCCCCTTTGCATGTCCTTACAAATAAGTATTTGAACAATGAGCTCTTCAGTCCCTGTCGTGGATAAAGTTCTGCATGGGACTATGTTAGCCACGTGGGAGATCTGTCTTTAGAATCTTCTTTTTGGAAAAATAGTGCAGTCTTTTTTGATATATATTTTTTGTCTTCTACCAATCTGTGTTAAAATACAGATGATTTAACTTGTATGCTGAAGGAAGTAAAAATTGTTCATTAAATTTGTTAAGTACTTTCTAGCAATGTAATATTTTGCACAGAATATCTGATAATTTTAAAGTTATTTAATATTTAAATTTTTATTTTTAAAGAGGAAAACTGGAAAAAGTGTAGATTCCAACATCCATCAACTATGCACATATTGCAACCCATGGATATTCATGTTGAGTTGGCCAAGGCAATGGTGGAGAAGGATGTTAGAATGGCCAGGTATGTATGAGTCTTTTGTATTAGAAATCAACAAGGGTGCTACATCTATATTAGCCACTGAAGTTTAAGGAAACGGAGATGGATATATGTGGGAGAGGAAATAACAGTGATTATTCTGTCTTACAGCACAAATACATTTTAAAGAAAATACTTATTTGTGTAGTATGTTGTACTGGCTAGTTTTATGTCAACTTGACACAAGCCAGAGTCATCTTAGAGGAGGGACCTTTGTAGGCAGAAGTTTCTGTGTTTGTCCAGCAACTCCCAAATACCTGGCAGTCATTTCCCAAATAATTGACTCAGAGGTTTAATATTACTTATAAATGCTTGGTCAGTAGCTCAAGCTCATTACTAACTAGCTCTTACACATAAATTAACCCATATTTCTTGTCTATGTTTAGCCACGTGGCTTGGTACCTTTTCTCAGGGTGGCATTCTCATCTTGCTTCCCTGGCTGCTAGCTGACAACTCCTGACTCTACCCTTCCTCTTCCCAGAATTCTCCTAGTCTTCTTCCTATACTTCCTGCCTGGCTACTGGCCAATCAGCATCTTATTAAATCAGTTAGAGTGACAAATCTCAAGAGCATAATCTCACAGCATTTTTCCTTTTTCGTCTAATTAAAAAGGAAGGTTTTAACCTTAATATAGTAAAACTATATAAAACAAAAACAATTATTAAGTAAGAATTACAGTAACAATATCTAATCCATTTGCATTTGGCAAAATTAAAGAAAATACTTAATTATCTATCTTTGTGAGTCTAAAGTTTTATATCTAATTTACTTTATATTATAACTAAGAAAAACTAACAAAATATCACCACAAACCTTAATTGAGAGAATGTCTCCATAAGATTGGCCTGTAGGCAAGCCTGTAGGGTATTTTCTTAGTGATTGGTGGTCCCATTATGGATGGGACCATCTCTGGGCAGATGGTCTTAGGTTCTATAAGAAAGCAAGCTGAGCAAGACAGGACAAACAAGCCAGTAAGCAGTACTCTTCATGGCCTCTGCATCAGCTCCTGCCTCTGGTTCCTGCCCTGCTTGAGTTCCTGTCCTGACTTCCTTTGATGATCAACAGTGATATGGAAGTGTAAGCCAAATAAACCCTTTCCTCCCCAAGTTGCTTTTGGTTGTGTTGTTCGATCACAGCAATAGTAACCCTGACTAAGCCATATGTCATCTCTCTTACTTCAGAATTCAGATTTAGATTTTTATATTCTATAAAAATTAGTTATCTGAGCCGGGCAGTGGTGGTGCACGCCTTTAATCTCAGCACTCGGGAGGCAGAGCCAGGCGGATCTCTGTGAGTTCGAGGCCAGCCTGGTCTCCAAAGCGAGTTCCAGGAAAGGCGCAAAGCTACACAGAGAAACCCTGTCTTGAAAAACCAAAAAAAAAAAAATTAGTTATCTGAGATTCTGAATGTATGAAAGTCAAGATTTAATATCAATGAAATAAAAATCTCAAAGGAAGTTAGTTTTTGTTTTTTTGTTCTTTTATTTTTTTGTCATGAAACCACATATAATCCCAAGAAAAGTCTAAGGGAATAAAAAGTAGAAAGTAGATTTTGAGTTTAGTATATTCTCATGAAACAGAGTCTTTCTAAAACCAGATTTTGTGGTTGTAACATACATCATTGCAATTGAGATAACATATTCCTCATCTATGGAAGGTTCCTTGAGCCCTGTGTTCCCTTTTTCCTGTTCCTACTTCTTTCCTTGGAAAAGTATCGGTCTGTTCCCTGATATGAATATTTTATAGACTTTTCTAGAATTTCCCATGAATGAAACCGTAGGATTTTAAGTTTTGTTTGGCTTCTTCCAATCTGATTAAGATTCATCATGTGGTTACATAAATGTTCTGTCAGGAGGTCCTTCACAGGCTTAACGTGTTCTAGGCTTACAGTTTTCTTTTAGAGAGGATTTAAAACTTGTGGAAGCTGTTTTGGATGATCTTTTCTATGTTTGACGTGTTCTAGGTAAGCATTGTATGTTTTGAATTTGATCAGCTTGGCTGTTGAGTTGTGAAACATGCTCACAGTCTTTGTTACCTTCTAAGGCATTAGGAACAAACTGTGGACATTTGCTTTCTGGTTCCGGTACAAGCAGTTAGTGCCTTTGTTTCTCTTTGTTCCTCATCAGTGTGACCGGAGGTTATCAGTTTTCTTCTGAAAGAGCCAGCTTTTGGGTTCAATTATTTCCCTATTTTGTTTCTATTCTTAAATCTTTATGACTTCCACTTTACATTTATTACAGTTTTTTTTTTTCCTGCGCACTTGTCTGCATTTCATTCTAATTTCCTAGACGGATGCCATTCATTAGAGACCTTTTTTTTTTCTTTTTTTTTTTTTCCCTAATAGTGACAATTTGTACTAAGAATTTTACTTAAAACCTATTGCAGTGAATGCCAGCCAGTATCCCTTTTAAGAGTTAGGGATCTGCAGGTTTGTTCACAGCTTAGCCGGGCAGCTGGAGCGTCAGCTGAACAAGCTTGTGAGTAGCCTGTGGTTAGGACACTAGGAGACAGACACGAGGCAGCCACATAGTGTAAGGAAAGATGATATAACAACTGCCAGAGCAGGCTGGACACTCAGCAGCAAAACAGATGACCTCAGGGAGCTTACATTTTAACCCGAAGGGAGAGGAGATAAGCGCATATGTCACATGTCACCTATCAGGTGCTGCCAAGTGTGACGGATAAACAGAGCAGGGCAAGACAAGGTGATAGATAGAGAGCGATGGGACAGACACTCTGGGATTAGTAGAAAGAAGTCTTAGATGCCGGGAAATAAAATACATAGTGTGGTTTTGGTTTTTAATAGTAGAGAATTGTGTTCAAAAGGACTTTTGTAATGCATTACTTAACTTTAGGCTATGTGTGTTAGTTTACTCTCCTAATTATAGCACCTAGGAGGCAGAGAGTCTGTGAGCTGAGGCCAGTCTGATCTGCACAGCAAGTTCCAGGCTAGCTGAGCCTACATAGTGAAACCCTGTTTTTAAAAAAGTTCATTTAAAAAGGTTTACTGCTTAAGGAAGATAGATTTAGATGGTCTGGAAAACTGACTTACAGTGAACTTCTGTTCTCTAAGTGTGCATCTAAGTATGATGGATTCAAACATGGCTTGCCAGCCATTGATCTCACCACGCCATTTCCTGTCTATTTGCTTCCCCTCCCTGAGACCTCACTCATATTGTATTTTTAGATTTAAAGTGTCAGGAGGACTGCCTTTGATGTATGTGAGGATTTCTGACCAGAAGATAAAAGATACGCTGTGTTTGATTAATAGTATACCCTTGCCCCAGAAGTCATCCACGCAGTCTCCAGAGAGACAGGTGAGTAAGTGATTGCAGTAGAAATGCCAAGGTGATTTCTAGAAAACCACACCTTCAGAGTAGTGGTGGTAGTTTAAGGACAGGCTTTCTAACCAAAAGGATCAAAGATGCAGAAATGGGGCCTGCACAGAGACAGGGGAATCTCTGCTTTCCAGGCCAGCCTGGGCTACATAGCAAGTCTCAGGCCCACTAGGGCTACCCCGTGAGACTCTGCCTCTAAAGAAGTAAACAAACGAAAAAAACAACAGAAATGAAAGGAAAAGGTTGTTCACATTTATAAAATATACCTTATATAAAACTAGGAATATAAGGCTTTAAAATAAGCTTGCAAACTTGAAACTGTTCTTTTTTGGTGAGTCTTAAATGCAACTTGAAACTGTTCTTTTTTGGTGAGTCTTAAATGTTCTGGGTCACTTTAATTGGAGTCATCTTCATAGCTTGAAATGAATGTTGGATTTCTACTGACTTAGAAAAGAAGTTTGAGAAAGTTAGCTGACGATGATGCCATTATCAAGGGCCCTGTGATAAATGTGGACTTTCATATTGTTACCCACAGCAACTAAATGATACACAAAGACTTACTTACTTGATTTGCGCATAATTTTATCTTTATAAATTTTAATCCTTCGTAAATTCCAGCTGACTCTTATTTGATTGACTTAGTTTCTTGAAGATCTGACTGTGATGTGTGTACATATCTTCCCATCTTCCTCTGTCCCCTGTTGCTTTTTGATAATATAGAAAGACCTCATCTGTAGTATTTAATCCTTCCTTTCAGTGTGTATTAAAGAAAACTTTTGTATTCTTTGTTAGGTAGCTTCGATTCCAGTTCTTTCAGGTGGGACGAAAGGTCTTCTTGGCACTTCCCTGTTGCTAGATGGAATGGAATCAGGTGAAGACCGGAAAATACTGTTTCTCTGTGACGCTAACCTGCACACGGTTTTGTAGTGAGAGTGTTTTCAGAAAGCAGGGGGTCCTGAAAGCACCATTCTAGCCGTGCTGCCAACCAACGCTCACGTCTCATTGTTGGATAAATGAAGAAGAGGTTTTGTTTTTTTTTTAAGGGAGGGTGATGGAGTTGACAGTGTTTTCCAAATATTTAAATACATTGTTGTATTTCTCTGTGATACTTTTCTCTAACCAGGGCTAAGTGATGTCTTACAATTTCAAATTAGAATATAGAATGTAAACTTCATAGAGACAAGGTCATATCTAACAAGGTCAAGGCCTGGCCCCTCTGGTTTCCATTGTGGTGGTCACATGCTGGTACATATAGATGATGCCTAATAAATATTTTACCAAATGGTTAGTGAATGAACTAAAATGAAAAATGAGTCACTTCTGGAAAGATAGTAGAGTACTATTTGGTTTAAGTTTTATTACATGCTGGTTCTAGTCACTTTGGGACTTGAAAAATTGCAAATATTTAAGTCTGAATATGAAGATTCTTGCATGAATGGACTTTGTTAGGCCTAGGCTTAGTGTCCGGGTGGGTTCTCAGTGAATACTGTCTGGGTTAATGCATGTCTCTTTGCTTTAGATTCTGATGACGAGTATTTTGATGCTGAGGATGGAGACTCACAGACTGTCAGAACTGTGAAAGCCTCAGAACTGAAAAAAGCCCCTGAGGCTCCAAATGAGGAGCTGGTTAATCTTCTGCTCAAGTTTGAGATTAAAGAGGTATGTGTTTTCGGTTCATGAACACATTCCTGTTGGTCTCTGTATGGTGTTCTGTCCTGGGAGCTGACCTCAGCTTCAGGTGCACTAAAAATGTGGTGTTCTAGTTCCTTTTCTGTCAGCTGTGCCTTGCTACACAAAGGCACACATGGTTTCAGAACCAGGAAGATTATTTTAAAAAATGGTTTAAGGGGGATCAATGTGTGTGTAATCTCTTCTGGAAAAGCTCAGGTCTCTTAATTAGGGTTTGCATTTCTGCATAAAATTTCTGTTTTTGTGTGTGGATGTATATATCACCCCCCCTGCCCCCGTCCCAGCTCTTTTAATTTTTTTTTAAGATAGAGTTTTGCTGTGTATTCCAGGCTGACCTTGAAGTCGCTATCTCAGTATGTAGCCCAAGCTTTCTTTGAACATGTGACTTTCCTCCTACCTGCAGCACTCCCTCCTGAGTGCTGAGATTATAGGCCTGTGCTTCCACATGCAGTGTGACTTCCCCTTGAGCTATATAGTGTTGGCCATTGTTGTGTATGTATAATGTGGAAAATATTAGCAAACCAAACTTAGAAACTCTTTCTTTGCCTTTAAAAGTCATTTTGAGGGGTGGGGGGAGTGAGAGGAGGGTGGGGAGGGGGAACTGTGGTTGGTATGTAAAATGAAAAAAAAAAAGCCAAGCAAGCATGGTGACATAGGCCTATACTCCTAGTTATCCAGAAGGCTGAGGCAGGAGGATTGCTGGATTCAGGCTCTGCTGGAGATATAAACCATCCTGGTCAATTTAACAAGACCTTGTTCAAAACAGCAAACAAAACAAAAGGAAAAAAACAAACAAACCAAAAAAGTGTGGGGGTGGGATTGGCTGGAGACAGAGCTGGGTATGGGATGTGTGGGGCATGGTGCTTTCTAGCTTCAGTCCTGAGACCTGTTTTTAGAGTGGCCACACAGAAAAAGAAAGCCTGATGAGATGTGCACAGCATATTTTGAGGGTAAAGGAGATTTCAGTGCACAGATTCTGTTAGTTACATGTACATATTTTCTTTTATAAATGATGGTGTTCATCTCCAGGTTGGTGGAATTGCAGTTTTTCACCCTCCCCCTTGCTTTCCTGTGTTTTAAATTTTTATAATAACTTATCACTTTGATAATAAAGTGCAAAATAATACAGAGGTGTTCATGGTTGACTTTGATATTCCAGAATGACAGCCTTTCCTAACTCATCATGTCAGATTTGATATGTCTGAATGTTATTGGTATTTTCTTAGTCTGTTTCCTACCCTTGGCTTTTGACTTGTCTCCTGTTTTCATAATTTGACCCACAGTAACAGAAGAGTCCTTGACCTCTGTCTTCAAATGCTTCCAGGTGGTCGCTCTTCTCTTCCACCGCTGTGCCACCCCCACCACCATCATTTCTTATCTGTCTTTTAAAAAGTGCTGCACCTTTTTTAAATATTGTGGAAATGCACACTCTTACCTTTTGCTTTACTGGGACTGCGACTCTCAGAAGAATCCATACATTTGTTTTTTCTAAGTTAAAAAACAGACATTAAGAACTATAGCTTTGTTTATGTGTGCTTACGGTCTTGATATTAGAGTTCTCAGCTAATCCCAGTCTTTGTGTCTGGTGGGAGGGTGTGGTCAGAGCCTTCACTCCTGCAGTGTTGTGTGTGGGGGAGGACTTTGTTTCTGTCATTTTATGAATGGCTTACCAACAACTTTCCGTTGCCCCGTGGATTCTTTTAGGTGATTTTGGAACTCACTAAGCAACAGAAAGAAGAAGAGACAGTTCTAGTATTTAATGTCACTCAGTTAGGGACCGAAGCAACAGTGAGGACATTTGACCTGACTGCAGTGTCCTATTTGAGGAAAATCAGCCTGGATTACCATGAAATTAAAGGTAATGGCCATGGAAACAGATACAGCTTTCAGTAGTAAAAATAGCACCCTTATATGTCTGGAATAGTTTTATTTATAGTGAAATACCTCATTGCATTATAGTGGGTATAATAGCCACACTGTGGTAACACAATGGCTGTGAAGCATCCATGTTACTGTCTTCAGTTCACATGTCACCAATATGCAGATGATGATTCACCCAGGTTCAGACAACTGTAAGTGATAGAACGCTGGCTAGAACACTGGAAGCCTGGCACTGGGGTCTGGCAGCCTCAAACACTATGGTCCACCACCCACTGATGTTAGGGAGGATCATTCCCATTCACAGACCAAGAAAGACTGAAGGACCCCAAATAACTTGTTCACGCTCTGTATCTTGTTCATGACAGGTTTTAGTATTCAGACCTGGACTTAGGATACTGAAGCCTAGATCAGTGGTTCTCAACTTCCCTAATGCTGTGACTCTTTAAAATAGTCCCTCATGTTGTGGTGACCCCAACCATAACATTATTACATTGCTATTTCATAGCTGTAATTTTGCTGCTGTTATGAATTGTAATGTAAACATTTTTGTTTTCTGATGGTCTTAGGTGACCCCAGGTTGAGAATTGCTGTATTAGAGTGTTCACACAGCACAGAAGCACTGTGAAATAAAGGGGGAAGATGCAAAGCCCACCCTCTTGTGAACTCTTATAGTTTATCATTTCAATGTATATCTTGTGAGCTCAGGTATTTGAGGCATGAGTTAGTGAATTAGTCTGCAGCAATTACAATTCTCCAAAGGTTTGCCTGATACTTTAGTCAAATATTAAGACATTTTACGATTTTTAGAAAATGGTTGAAACTAAAATAAACTCCAGTTGAGGAGAAAAATGTTTCCCATGTTACTGATTTTCTTAGGTAATGCATTATGATAGAATTTATATTGTAAACATGAGTAATGAATGTAAACAACAAACTGTCTAGGCTGTTTCTTCTTTATGTCAGTTAAGACTGGAGGGGGGACTGGAGAGATGGCTCAACAGTTGCACACACTTACTGCTCTTGCGGAGGACTTGGGTTTGATTTCCAGCATCCACATGGCAGCTCACAACTGTTTGTAACTCCAGGTCCAGGAGATCTGGCCCTTCTGAATTCCTAGGGCACCAGGCACAAACATGGTGCACATAGATACATGCATGTAAAATAGTCATATACAAAAGTAAAATAAAGGAATCTTAAGAAACAGTGTATAAAAGGGAAAGACTAGAAACCAGGGGGAACTTTCTAATTGTTCCAGAAGCAGGATTTGCATACTGAAGAGTAAAACATGGGCATGATTCAGTGGCTGACCAGCCAGTTCCTCTGCATGTGCGTACACACAGCATAGTTTTGAGCTCAAAAGAGGTGTTTGTTTAGGTTTTGAAACCAAGTAGCCCATGCTGGCCTTAGACTCACAGTGTAGCCTAGGCTGGCCTTGTACTACAAGGATCCTCCTTTCTATCTCCCAAGGGCTAGGATTATAGCTATAAACCACCACAGCCTGCTAAAGAGAATTTTTTAACTGTTATCCTCTGTTAAAAAAAGAAGACTTTTTGTATCCTCCCCCCCCCCAGGTTTAAGCAGAGAAATTATTTAAATTATTTGGGTCTAATAAATATAAATAAAACACTTTATACAATTTTAGAATCCAACAGTACATTAGAGATCGTCTCAAGTCTATTTTCCTTGTTTTGTAGTTGAGAAAGTTAGATAGCTTTGGGTTAAGGCTGGAGATGAATGAGAATTCCCCTTTCCACGTTCTTAGACCCTTAGTCCACTCTGCTGCCCTGTAAATACACAGGCGGCCTGGAGAATATCTTGAGAAATTTTGACTCTTTTTGAGCACACTGTGAATAAGGGGAAGGGGAATGTTTTTAAGTAAGCTAGATGTTTAAGGTAAGGATTTAAGCTGACATATTTCCACACTTGTTGGTTACTTCAGAGCCGTGAAAATGTACACTGATATACATGGAAATGTACACAGATATACATGAAAATGTACACCGATATACATGGAAATGTACACAGATATACATGGAAATGTACACAGATATACATGAGAATGTACACCGCTATACATGAAAATGTACACAGATATACATGGAAATGTACACAGATATACATGAAAATGTACACAGATATACATGGAAATGTACACAGATATACATGAAAATGTACACCGCTATACATGGAAATGTACACAGATATACATGGAAATGTACACCGATATACATGAAAATGTACACCGCTATACATGGAAATGTACACAGATATACATGAAAATGTACACAGATATACATGGAAATGTACACAGATATACATGAAAATGTACACAGATATACATGAAAATGTACACCGATATACATGAAAATGTACACAGATATACATGGAAATGTACACAGATATATTTTTAAAGCACCACTAGACAAAGACATATAGAACACTCTAAAATTTCATAAAAGCAACTCATCTGCAAACCCTTTCTCTCTCTCTATTTAATCTAGGATCCAAAAAGAAGCCCCTTCACTTGATTAGCTCCTCAGACAAACCTGGATTAGATCTTTTAAAAGTGGAGTACATTAAGGTAAGGGCCACGGGAAGATGACATGGCTGTCTGGACCCCACACTGTACCCCTGGGAAGAGGATGACTGTGTTTCTATAATGGCTCTGGGTGTGTATTCGGGTTAGGTCACGGGACAGTCCCTTGTTCCTGGACTTTGGCTTTCGCTGCTGAGAACAGGATATTACAAAGCTGCCAGGCTGCTAAGCCAGGAGGTGGAACCCTGGGCAAAGCGGGTGGTGGTCTGACTCCTGTGAAAATAGGTGACAGTCAGTTGAGTCTACTACATTACAAAAGGACAGTGGGACTAGACTGAGTTCAGAGGAGAGCTTCTAGGACCAGGGGTGGACTGAAGACCGTGCCCCATGGACAGGGCTGAGGGAATCGATCTGTTTGCCTTTGTTCTTGTTGATTCCCTGACTCTCGGTTATGTCTGCGTGAATGTCTGTGCTGTAAGGCACTTGGTTTGTAGTAAAAGTTGTTTCTCCCTATTCTCTAAGTCATTGTAAGTTAGAAGAGAAAGGACATGCAAACGAACAGTTAAATGTGATCCTGGGGCTGGAGAGATGGCTCAATGGTTGAGAGCACTGGCTGCTCTTGCAGAGGACCTGGGTTCACTTCCCAGCACCCACATGGCAGCTCACAACTGTCTGTAACTCCAGTTCCAGGGGATCTGACAAGCTCACACAGAATATATACAGGCAAGACACCAGTGCACATTAAATAAATAAAATAAATCTTAAAAAAAAAATGTAATCCTGCCTGGTTGAAAATACAGTGACTGGTTTTCTAAGGGAAAGCACAGAGCGGAGTGGATGTGGAGAGACAGAGGGAGTAGCCTGGGCAGAAAGCTGCTCACAGAAGGGAGTCTTCTGAGTTCACATTTCCCCTTTGTTCCAAAGGACAGAGCTGAGTCCAATGAGCGGTTATGAAGATAGAGAGATTTTTTTTTTTTTGGCTTAGGACAAAGACCCCATTAAAACTGAGTCTTCTGTAGAGATTCGGTTTGTGGAGAACTGATGTTTCTCTCACTGGATATTGAACTGAACTTTATAGAGTGGTGTATGCATCAAATGATGGGCGAGTGAGATGACCTTTACACCTTCTCCCCTCAAATTTTCTTTCTCATACTTAGTGTCCCCGAGGGAATAATGTTCCTCCATGCTTAATAAGAGCACTTTGCACTGATATGAAAAATAGTATTTGTATGTCATTTTAAAATATGACAAAATGATATATGGTTGTTGTAGGTACACTACAGCTCAGGCAGCTTATAAAAGAAAACACTTAATTCACAATTTTCAAGGTTTAGAATCTGTGACCATCATGGCTAAGAGCAGGGCAGTATAGGCATGGTGTAGGAGCATTAGCTGGGAGCTGACATCCTTTTCTGCAATTGGGAGGCAAAGAGCTAACAGAATCGTGTAAGATTTGAAATCTCAAAGCCTGCCTCCTTTGACACACTTCTTTCAACAAGGCCACACCCCTAATCCTTCCCAAATAGTCCCACCAACTGGGGACCAAGTATTCAAATATATTAGCCTATGGGGGCAGTTCTCATTCAAACCACCAAAGCATGTGCTTTCTTGTCTCTCTCTCCCCTCTTCTCCCCTTCCTCCTCTCTACACACACACACACACACACACACACACACACACACACACACACACAGGGCGGGGAGGGAGAGAGATTATAAAATATTTGTTTATTTTGGTCTTAATTCATTCTTTGGAACTTTTATTTTTTCAGGTTGATAAGAATGGACCTAGTTTTCAAACTACTTTTGAAAAAACTGAACAAACCATTAAGGTAAGAAGAAGTTTTATTAAGATGGTATATCCATTCTAGAAATCTCCAGGGTTCTTTGGAGAATATTATTTGATTTGAGATGTGATAAGAACCAACTGAAATTATAAATTAGCCCCACAGGTGTTACCATTACCTTTCCGTGTGATCCAGCTTAGAAAGTAATACTCACTGTCTATCACAGTCTATGCTTTAAAGAGCCTCAGTATTATTCCCAAATGAGGAGATGCCATGGCGGAGCATTTCATTATAAAGAACTAAGAGGATCCTAAACAAACCAACTTGATACCATCTAGCAATACAGTGAGAGACTATGTAAAGTTTAAGTGTAGATGCTAAGTACCTCTGCAGCCATTATGATTTGAGTAAAAAGTATAGAGGAGGAGGAAGAGTCAGAAGGTACTTATGAGCTACATTAAAAAGTAAATGAGACCCCCCCATTCCACCCTGCCTCGCCCACCCTTCAGTGGGTAAAGTCACTTCCTGCCAAGCCTGACCACCTGAGTTCAGTCTACATGGTAGAAACTGAGAATTAACCTATTCCCACAAGTTGCCTTCTGGTCTCCCCAAGCACACAGTGGTCTGCATGCCCCTCCACCACTACATGAAATGAATAAATGATAGAAAAACAAGAGAGATGAGCTGTAGGTCACATTTGGAAGAGATGACATCATCTACTATAATATTGTGGGCTTCCCTTTTTTTTTGTTACTTAGTTCTTTTGTTTTTATAAGCAAATTTTTGTTTCAGTTTGCTTTCATAAAACCACAGACCTGTAGGAACAAATTTGTGATGCTAGTTAGCTCTCTGGAGTCATGTCTTAAATGTAATGCCTTCCCCTGTGAGTCAGACTTGCTGTGCTGATTTTAAATGGTAAGACCATTACCATGTTTTAGAAGATCACTTCATACTTGAGACCGTGTTCATGTTCACAGTTCTGCTCCCTAAGCTAAAATGCCATGGATGCCACATTTGTAATCACATGGTGATTCTGGAACTTCATACCAAGACAGCATTTTCTGTGATCTATGAGCCCGTTAAAGATCCGGGAAGCCACATGTGTTGGCTGTGCAGATGGCCGGGAGAGACAGTTACTGGCTCCATGACCATTTTGCTTGGGAATGGAATAAGTTACTGTGATGCTCTCCTGTGTCCTTAAGTATGTAGGTGTCATTTGCCTTCTCTATGTCCCTGCACCAGGGAGTCATGGACCTTTGTCTCTCTCTTTCCTGTGACAGAGGTAGCCTTTGCTGAGGTCACAGATGGCAATTGGGAAATAACTAATTGTCTTTGCAAAACACTTTCAGGTGGCTTTTTCATCTTTGAATCTGATGCTACAAACACAAGCTCTTCTGTCTTCTCTGAACTACTTGACCACCATCATCCCATCAGACACTGAGAACACCGGTGCTGTTAAGGAGGCACAGACTGCAACTGAGAAACAAAAGAACTCTCCCCTGCAGAAAGGTATGTGAGTTATCAGTGTTCTCTGTGACAGACACCTGGAGAATAGCCAATGGAAGGCAAAGATTTGTGTCGGTCCACAGACACGTGGCTCTATTGCTTCTGAGCCTGTGTGCTGCCAGGCAGAACATGATGGTGAAGCACATGGTAGAGATTGTGGTGGAGAGGAGGCAGACAGACAGAGGCGGTCTGAAGATAAGCTGTGCCCCACAAAGGCACACCAGTGCACTACCTCTCAATAATACCATTAGATTATGAACCCATGAATGGATTAATCCATTTGTGAAAGTTCAGAGCCATTGTATTCCACTCTTTTTGAAAACAAACACGATAAACAAATCCCCATATTAAGCAACCAGATCTTCAACTCATGTCCCTCTTTGGGGGACATTTCAGGTTCAAACTATACTATGGAAAAGATGTCTGTGTTTCTTTTTTGCAAGGGTTTTAAAATTTTAGTGCTAAGTGAGGAATGTTAGGATCAGCCATTCAGTTATTGGAATATTCAGTTCAGTTATTGGAATCCCATTACCTCTGCTTCTCTGCTTTTCCTCAGTTGAATCGTATGTAGTCAGCTGGTGCATAAAGTAGGTGTAATGGATAGGTGGTGACACATACTTGTACTTTCAGCACTTGGGAGGCTGAGGTAGGAAGACTATGATTTCTAGCCACATTGGGTGGGCTACATACAAAGCCCTTGTCTCAAAAAATAAATAAATAAAGCAATACACACACACACACACACACACACACACACAGCAAATATAAGCAATATGTAGGCAGAGCTTCTCTGTGTCTCGGCAGCAGCTCCCAAATAACCATTCAGAGACTTACTATTAATTATAAATGCTCAGCCAATAGCTTAGGCTTGTCTCCAACCAGCTCTTACAATTTAAATTAACCCATTTCTAGTCATCTGTGTGCTTCCCTCAGGCTCGTTTACCTCATCTATGAACTTCCCATGTTGCTTCTTCTGAGTCTGGCTCATGACTCCTCAGACTCCTCCCTTCTTTTTCCCAGCATTCCCTCTGCCCCCAAAATCCTGCCTAGCTATTGGCCAATCAGCTTTTTACTAACATTGAAAGCAATACATATTTACAGTGTACAAAGATTGTTCCTCAGCAGTAAATACAATTAGTCTTCGAAGAAAGAGACCGGAAGACATGAAGATGGGGACTAACTGATTACATGTTGGGTGTTCTGTCTGTCTGTATGTCTATGTACCACATATGATCCGTGCTGGTGGAGTCCAGAAGAGGGCATTGGATCTTCTGTAACTACAGTGATGGATGGTTGTGAGCCACCAGGTGGTTGCTGGGATCCCATGTTCTTTGAACCATTTCTTCAGCACATTAGTGATTGCATCTTGTTGGCTGAGAATCTAGAATTTGGATCAAAAGAACTTATTTCATGTTCTGACTATGTTACTTAAGCTGTGTGATTTTAGGCACATTTTTTTTTGTTTTTGAATTTTATGTTCTATTTTCTTTAGACTATTTTTATATATGTGTGTTTTATATAATATGTACTTTAAATTTTATATTCATATATTATATATTATGTAAAATATTTGAAGAAACTTCTGTAGAATTTAGCTTACTGAAATCCATTGTTTTTATTTTTAGCGATGGTGTCCTCTAGAGATAGTGACATTATTGGCTTTAGGCTGTTTGCCAAGTTGAGTGCGTTCTGTGTCACAGTCTGTGATGAGAAGAGCAATATTGCTGAAATCAAGATACAAGGTAAAGTGTCACAGTATTTAACAGTTGTTTAACAATAAGTATTTTCTCCTCTGCCCTCTGCTCCCTTTCTCTTTATTGCAATGTTAAAGAATATACAGATAGAGGGCTGTGAACTGCACACAGTTGGCAGGGTATGCCTGAACTGCATGTTTTCTTCCTAGGATTAATGATGGCCAAATTCTGGCTAGTGTAGTTTTTTCTTCTGTCCTTTCCAAATTGGTAATACACCCACTTATTTAAACTTTGTTCATAAAACTGTTGTAGCCTCTGTCAGGCAGGGCATCTCCTGCTGTGATGAACGCTAGGACCACAAGCTGGGGAGGAAAGGGTTGATTTTAGCTTACAGTTCCACAACACAGTCCATCATGGAGGGAAGACAGGGCAGGAACGGGGAGGCGGGAACTGAAGCAGAAGCCGTAGAAGAGTGCTGCTTACTAGCTTCCTCCTAATGGCTTGCTCAGCCTGCTCTCTTTTACAGCCCAGGACCACTAGTCCAGAGGTGGTATCACACACCATGGTCTGGGTTCACCCACATCAGTCATTAATTAAGGCAATGCATTGTAGACTTACCTACAGGCCAGTCTTATGGCCATGTTTCTCAGTTAAGAGTCCCTCTTCCCAAGTGTCTCTAGCTTGTGTCAAGTTGACATGAAACTAGCCAGCACATTCCCCATGTAAATGGCTTAGTATCTATAAGGTATAAAATTTACTTTATGTTTACTTATCCTGAATTGATTTCTTTGCAGTAGATTTTTGCCTCCTGGGAGATTGAACATTTATCTAATTATACTTTGTTTTATTGCTTTTCGTTTTTAACAGTCTTTATTGCACACCCAAGATAATAGGAGTCTTTTCAGTGTAGAAGGAGAAATGATACACTTAGTGTACTTTTCTGTTTCTTTGATTCTTTGAGAATTTCATACATACATACAATGAAAGCCCCACTGTGGCTCCTCTCAGCTCCTCCCACTGATCCCCTCCCTACTTCATATCCCCTTATTACACTTAGTAACCTACTAAATCCCGTTAGTGCTGCCCAAATATGCGTGGATGTGGGGCCACATGGGGGAGCATGGGCAACCTCCCAGGGGCCATATCCCCAAAGAACAATGATCCTTTCTCACCAAACCACTATCAACTGTTCCTTAGTAAGGGATGGAGCTCATATAATTAGATTTTAGCCAATATATAAGTTTGGTGTTTAGAAAACTAAGAATATTTAACATGAAATTTACTAATTATGAGTTCATACATTCTGTATATCCCCAAATCATATAATGTAATGAAAATAAATATTATATCTATAGAAATTATAGTGATTACTTTTTCTTTTTCAGGCCTTGATTCTTCCTTTTCTCTTCAGTCAAAAAAGCAGTCACTTTTTGCCAGGCTGGAAAACATTATCGTCACAGATGTTGACCCCAAAACAGTTCATAAGAAAGTATGTAACACTGAACAGATAGTTACTATTATTGCATAGGGATTTTATTTTAAATATCTTATTTTAAAAATTAAATGTATTTCTATAAAGATTATAATTACAGGCCTTTTCTCCCTGGGGCTTTATTTTGTAATTGCTTTTCTGGGCAGAGTACATTCACATTTCTGTTTTTTCAGGCTGTATCCATAGTTGGAAATGAAGTTTTTCGTTTTAACCTGGATTTGTATCCAGATGCTACTGAAGGGGATTCCTACACTGACATGTCCACCGTGGATGGTGTGGTGACATTGCACGTCGGCTGTATTCAGATTGTCTACCTTCATAAGTTCCTTACGTCATTGCTGGTAAAGTCACTATTTATATGTTCACATTTCACGGTAGAAGCCGTTAAGTGTCACGATTACATTTGTTGTGAACATTGGATTTTGGGTGGTGGATATTTTGGTTATGCCTGGTGTGTATGTATGAAAGTAGCCACGGAAAGCCCTCTTCAACACTTGAAGTCTAAGTCATTGAATGATTTTTATATGTGATTGAAGTTAGTTTTCTCGAACACCCAGAAGCCAGTAACTATCTGAGTGTCAGGGCGTTGAGGATGAGTTTATCTCCACACCCTGCTCAGTGAGAGATCACTAGTCAGAGCCGGGCAGCTCATGACTGAGGAGGGATTTCTTGATTCCTTCCTTTCATGAGAAAAAGGGCTCAACTCGGAGGACTCTGGTGGAGGAAATTGCATATGAGCTAGCAGAAGGCCAGCTCACTTACAGATGGCCCTGTTTCTGAATTTCTCCTTTTACGTTTTGTCCACAGAGCTTCCTGAACAATTTCCAGGTGGCCAAAGAGGCGCTGAGCGCCGCCACTGCCCAGGCTGCGGAAAAGGCTGCCACGAGCGTGAAAGATCTCGCCCAGAGGAGTTTTCGTGTTTCTATCAATATTGATTTGAAAGCTCCAGTCATTGTCATTCCGCAGTCCTCCGTCTCCACCAATGCTGTCGTGGTAGACCTTGGGTTAATTAGAGTTCACAATCAGTTCAGTCTGGTGTCTGGTGAAGACGCTGTAAATCCTCCAGTGATCGACAAGATGGAGGTGCAGCTTACGAAGTTGAAACTCTCTAGGTATGCATGTTCAGTAGCTATGGTCTGAAGAGTCATGTCTTGTGATATTTGTATACCCTGCTTCTATTACAAAGAACCAGTTTCTGATCAGCTGGTGTGTATCTGTGTATAGCCTTCATGTAGAGCCACCAATTTGTTTACATTTTCTCTAATTTCTATATATTGTTGTTCAAAACAGTGGTTGCTAACTGTTTGAGAATAGACGTCTATACAGGTGTAATGGTGCATACCTTTAATTAAAGCATTTGGGAGGCAGAAGCAGGTGGATCTCTGTGAGTTCAAGGCTAGCCTGGTCTGTATATCGAGTTCTAGGACAGCTAGAGCTACACAGTGAGACACTATCTTAAAAGTAAAAGATTGAGCGAGAAAGAATAGAATAATAGAACACACATCTTAATCCTTTGTCTCTAATGTCTTAGCCTGTGTCTCTCAAAAGCATGAGCATTTATTCTTCTATTACCCATGATATAAATAGTAGTTTCTAGAAATTAATATTGGCATGCTATGTAATGTGAGTCAGTATTGAGATTGTGTCAGTTTTTGCAGTGATGTCCACTGTTGTAACCTTCCTCTCCCTCCTCCCACCCAGAATCACACATGGCATTCATTTGTGCCCTCTACTATTGAGGTGATTTCTATACTACCTTTTCTTCTATATGAGGTTGGTTGGTTTGAAGAGCACTGTCTGGCTCTCCTTAGGAATGGTTACCCATGGTTTCATGAGCTTACACATCTTGGTAGAAACACTGTGTAAGTCATACTGTGTCCTCAGTGCTCATGCTGTGTGGCATGTGAAGACACAAGAAGATTTAAAAACGATTTTCATCATATCGAAGGCAATTTAATTATAAAACAGTATAAAAAGACAATTGTAGGCTAAGTCAAGCAGCTAACCCCTGGTGGGAGCTTTCTGAAATGCTTTAGTGACAGCTGCGCCTCCTGATTTTCTGATTTCACTTTGCTGCTACTTCCTCACTGTTGTTTCATTTGGTCTCATTACTAACAAATACCCTGCTGCTCTCTGCTTAACCACAAGCGTGCACGCTGTGGAAGGCACTCTCAGTGATTGTGTCATTGTGAGAGCATCACAGTGTGATTGTAATCAAGCCTAGAGTCCTTCCAGGTGTACTAGTGCAGTCAAGACACAGTAGACGTGACCTGGATGAGTCTGCTGCAAGTGTAAGATGCCGTTTTTTTAAATGGTGATTATTCTTCTAAGTGGAAAGAGTGGATTCTAAAATTGTAGAAAATTAGTGAGGGAATCACTGGTGGGGTCATTTACGATCTTGTGGGACATTATGTACTGTACATAATTGCCCAAATGTTATATGTATGCAGGGTAGAATTGTTTGTATGTTATGTGAATAATGGGTAGTCTGGTAGGTCATCTACTCCAATTTCTCCACAAACACAGAAGTAAATGCATTGCAGTTGACTTTGGGAAAGGTGCATGGTCCCCAAGCAATAGGACCTTTCTGCTCCATTGTCTTAGCAGAGCACTCAGGTAGATGTGGCCTATCATTGACTAAAGGATTGTAATGTGACACAAACTATATTATCCCTAGACTAATATATTTGATTATTTCTTGTGTATCTGTAGCATTGTGAATTAAAAACCCAACCAAACGTTTAGCTCAGTTTTTCTCCTCTCTACAGTTTTTTTTTTTTTTTTTTTTGGTTTTTCAAGACAGGGTTTCTCTGTGTAGCTTTGCGCCTTTCCTGGAACTCACTTTGGAGACCAGGCTGGCCTTGAACTCACAGAGATCCGCCTGCCTCTGCCTCCCGAGTGCTGGGATTAAAGGCGTGCGCTACCACCGCCCGGCTCCTCTCTACAGTTTTAAGAAAAAAAAATGTTTTCTTAGCCGGGCATGGTGGTACATGCCTTTAAATCCAGCACTCAGGAGGCAGAGGCAGGCAGATCTCTGAGTTCGAGGCCAGCCTGGTCTACAGAGTGAGCCGGGATAGCCAGGGCTACACAGAAAAATGCTGTCTTGGGAAAAAAGTTTTCCTAATGGCTCAAGGTTTCTCACATGTTTTAATCTGTGTCTGTTAGTGGATTATGGGTTGAAACTCCTCAAGCTGCAGTGCTATGAATTAGTGTCTAGAGCAGCAGTTGATGCTTGGCACTCTAACTGATGCTATGGTTCATTGTCTTCTGTGATGGCCTGTGATGGTGCATTCTCTCTTCTCCTAGGACAACAATTCAGCCAGGCGTCGCCCATCCTGATATTCAGCTGTTGCACCCAATTAACTTGGAGTTTTCTGTAAACCGGAATCTAGCTGCAAATTGGTACCATAAGATGCCTGTTGTAGAAATTAAAGGGTGTCTTGATTCAATGAATGTAAGTACATAAATGAAAACAGTTTCAACCCTGAAAGCTTTCTCATATGCACCCACGGGAAATGCAGGTTTTACTGAGTGGTGAAACTTCGTCCAACAAGGACATTAATCTCTCCAGTAGAATTTAATCTTCAGTTAAGTATTAGTAACTTTTGAATCTGCTACACACCCATTGCAAAAATCTGTGCACAAATTATTGTTATATTCTCTTTTCATAATGTGTATTATTTACACACTTGTTTTTAAGGAGGTCAAAGTATGCTTAAGGTAAATTATAGTACTCTTTAAGGAGTGAAATGATGAGTTTCCAGAATTTGCTATTTTAAAAATGGATTAGATTTCTTTAAGTACAATTAACTTTAAGTAAAAAGCAGTCAATAGAGTTAATTTTGATTTGCAGATTTTATGATTTATGTGTTTTATCATTTTATTTAAAATTGTAAAAGTTAAAGTGAAGCAGGTGGTAAAATCCATGGGTGGCAGTTTTTCCACTTCTCAGTTACTGTTGGGATTGGTGCTAAGAATTTGCTTGCTATGGTGTAGTTATCTCATTTTAAAATGAATGTTTTGTTCGTCACCTATTTCACAGGTTAGTCTCAATCAAGAGGATCTTAATCTTCTGTTTCGAATACTGGCAGAAAACCTTGGTGAGGCCACTGGAGAATTGGACAAAGGGAAACCTAGAGTCCAAGAGATAGGTAAGAGACTGACACACACACACACACACACACCACACACACACAGACACACACACGTCTTTTTACAATTAATAGCCACTCACTGTTGTTTTCAAATCTAAATGGTTTCTTTTTTTCATCATAGTAGGGATTGAACCAGGGTCTTACATATGCTGAGGCACATGCTGTACTATCGAGTTATATCTCCAGCCTGAAACATAATAAATATGTAGGAAAAAAATACTTATTTACAAATTGTGATTTGTTTTACCAAGAAAAATAACAAGATGCTGTTGAATGAAAGTGACTGGAGGTTAATGTCTCTTTTTAGTTAAGCAGACAGTTGCCAATTAACATGTTTTCCAGACTGCTTGAGCTGAGAGAAGGCCATTAGGAAGGGTGGCCATTAACCAGTGTGGATTTCTGTAAAACATACTAATTTGTGTATTAAAAAAATTTTAGAACTCTAGGCCCTGGCATCATATTCTACTTGATATTTAAGTAATACAGTGGTAAAGTATACAAATTTAAATTATTAATAAATTACCACCCTCCAAAGATAGTAAATATAGTATATTAAAATAAAAATAATAATAACAGTTTAAATTATTAATTATGGCCATTTTTACTTAAATTAAAAAAGTTATAATATTTTAAAGCTGTTATATATATGTATGAATAACACACACATATATACACACACAATGAATTTATGAATTTATTATGCACACAAGATGTATCTTCATTTTTTTTCAAACAAGTGTTGGTGTGTGTGTGTGTGTGTGTGTGTGTGTGTGTGTGCCCACTGCGCTTTGCTGATGTGTTCCAAAATTAACAGTTGTAATTCTATATATTTCTTACTTGTGTATATGCTGTGTCTTGACTTCTGTCTTTTTTTGTGTGTGTGGTTTTTCAAGACAGGGTTTTTCTATGTAACAGTCCTGGCTGTTCTGGAACTCCATCTGTAGACTAGGCTGGCCTTAAACTCAGCGATCCAATCCATCTGCCTCTGCCTCCCGAGTGCTGAGATTAAAGGTATGCGCCCCCACCACCTGGTTCCCTCTGTCATCTTTTAAAAAATAGCTTCCTTGCACTAGGTTCTGTTGAAGTATCATAATTTTTTGGATAATTCAGGTTGAGTTTTTCACTGTTAGCCATGTTGCGCTGAAATGTCCTTACATATCTACTCTTCCTGTGTTTCTGTAGGGCCACACTAGTGGAAGGGTATGTAATCTTTATTAATATCATTTAAATCTAACTATTATTATAGGTTTTAATAAATTAATTTAACTTAAAATTTAAAACTTTGTTTGAGAGTTCCATACATGAATTTAATGTGTTTTGATCCATTTAAACTTTGATGGCTTTAAAGGAACTTGTATTTAGCACAACTGTCGTTTTGTTTTTCTGTAGCTTTCTAACAGTTTTATCAAATTTTTTTGAAACTTTGACCGTTGACTGAGTGAAAACTATTTCACTGCCCTTGTTTATTGTATATAAGTCTAAGCATTGGCCTCCAGCTGTTTACCTCGTGTAATCGCCTTCAGCAAGATGCAGCACGCTCCTCAGCACGCTTCCCTGGGTCCCCTCCCTGTTAGGACAGACCCTGCCTGCCTCATAATCAACTTCGAGGTCACTGCTACTCTGACCTGTGACCCTGTCGATGGCTTGATTTTACTTTTTCATTATTTTATAGAAATGGAGCCATGAAAAGTCCGCTCTTTGATGTTTGATTTCTTGTTTATGATTCATGAGATTCATTCAGCTGGCTTCTGTAGTGGTCTTTGCTATAGGGAATCCCTGTCTCTGCCTTGTGAGACTGGAATTACAGGTGAACCATTACACCTCTCAGGGTTCCTTACTTGGTTTTTTAGAGATCCTCTTGCTTTCACGGCAAGTGTTCTAGCCACTGAGCCATTCCTGCAGCCCCTTACTGTGGGTGTCTTCTCTTGTGACCCTCCAAACCTGTAAAAACAGTAAAAACAGTTACTTTTATTTGAGGTGATTCTGGACTAAGATGATAGATGAAACTATGCTCTCTGTATTGCCTTCCCAAAGGTCTTAATGTGTAGTGTAGCATGGGTTTCCATGTGGGTTTCTAGTGTAGGTTACAGAGCAGGGCTGTGGGGCGGTGGTCAAGATGATGTGAATTACAATAATGTAGTTATGTAGTAGACAGTGAAGGCTGTCAAGTCAGACTGATGAACTTGGACTCCAGCATTCGCATATGACACTAGGCAAGGTGCCAAGTTTGTCTAAAAAATTACCGTGTTCATCTGTGGGATGGGGACACTGAAGTTCTCTCCCCAGAGGGGTGTTTTAAGACCTCAGCAGGACAGTCTATGCATAGCTTCTTGCTCAGTGTCTACAACCATGTGTGAGGGTGCACATATAACAAATGATAGCTTTATTATTTTTTGTGTGTTATAGGTTAGAAAGCAGTTGTATTGCCCTTCGTGGTATGTGTTTCAGAACAGCATCATAGCTATGGAGCTTTTTTTTTCCTCCCTAGGCTGGCATACCTGGCCCCTTTCCTTTCTTAGCCTTATCTCTAGTTACCCGCCTCATGCCTTAGCCATACTACAGTCCATTTTGTTTGTACACCTTGCCATGTGCCATCTCTGTATGGTTTCCCATCATTTCTCACCTTTAAAAAGGTGGACTCTCTTTTCTGTGAGGAACGCCTGCCTGTGTGGGTGCTTCATTGTGTTAATATTTATCTCCCTGACTTCTCTCTGCATTTTATGTACAGTCGATTGGCATTTGCCTGTTTCCTGTGAATAGGTATGGCTCCATTCTTCCGGTTGACTTTCAGCCTGTGTGTCTCTTTATTAAACCATGAGCTTGCTAAGGCTGAGAACTGTTACGGATTTGTGGATCTTCAGAGTGCTCATGAATGTTTACAGCAAGTGTTTGTGAAAAAAGGACTGAATAGAAGCACGGATTTCTGTTTACCATCTTTAGGTGGAACGAAAGCATGCCGAGAGTTCTCCATGCCACAGGGCGTACACACCACGCAGGATGCGTCACCAGCCAGAGTGGAAGAGACCAGATCCATAGACATCATTAATGTACTGTTAAACTTTGAAATTAAGGAGGTGTGTAATTTTCATCCCCTTTTACGAAGTGCAGTGAACAGGTTATGGATATTTCTATTGTTTCTATTAAGCTAAATTTGTAGATAATTGATATGTATGAGAAAAATCTTAGACTATTAATGTGATAGTGTGTGCTTTTAAGCTTTGAGGACTTACTAAGGACCAATTACATTTTAGGGATCCAGTGTTTTTTAGAGAAAGTGGAAGAATTTCTTGTAACTCGCTTTTTAGTCATTATAGGATGTTGGAATGTAGCTTGTTTTGGATTTTCATGTAAGAAAGACAAGTGACGGAAATAGAAAAATCTTTTGCAAATAAATGTTAGGAATTCTCTGTAGAGTAAAGCACAGATCGTGCGCATTTAAAAATGCTATATTACTTTAGTGTGGGTTTTCTTCTTTATCTATTCTACCTCTGTCCCATGTATGTGCCAGGGCTAAGGACACATTAGAAAATAGATTCAAAATATGGTTTTGTATTTCCATTAAAAATAGGCTCAGGGTAGGCTACTTTGAGAGCCTGTGGTGTAGATGGTACTACTGGGCATCTGAGCAGGCTGAGAGGGCTAGGGAAGGTTTCTGGGAGGAAGTGACATTTGAGTGGAGTTTGGGAAGAAAAGTAATAGTTTGAGAAAATGGAGTAAAGAAAGGGTTTGGGGTTAGGTAGAAAGGGTGGGTAAAGAGAGTAAGGGTGGGCATATATAGAAGGGGTGGGCATAGATAGAAAGGGTGGGCATAGATAGAAAGGGGTGGGCATGGAATACGTAAGCTCTATTCCTGGCATTTTTTATATACACTAAGACAACCTGTGGACCCGGTTGGGCTGGAGGGAAGGGATTTGTGCTTGCCGGGTGGGTATTTGGTATTGTACTGTCACTATATACAGGAAGACTGCCACCTAGTGGGTAGAGGCAGGAGTGCTATGAATGACCTATTATGCTCAGGATAGCACCCTACTCAGTAGCCCAAGGTTAAGAAGCCTTCCTTGAGGATTTGTGTAAAAATTAGCTGCTGCTTTCAACAGAATTTCAGACAGGAGCTGTTGATCAGTTAGGACTTCTAGGATTGGACCACTGCCTGCCTCCCTTCCTGCCACTCTTTCATCCCTTCCCCATCTTTTTTTTTGGTACTTTACCTTTGAAAATCTCTAGAAAATGGTGATGTCTCAAAAATCTGAAATATATGTAAGGTAATTAACAATAGGTGATTTTCAGGCTCGGAATATCTTTTCCTCATGTGAGTTTCTTAATGTGACTATGTGTAGTTACTCAGTCCTTATTGTCACGTTGTACTAGTGAAGCAGTTTGTGGTAATCCATCCTCTTTCTTTCAGGTTGTGGTGACTTTGATGAAGAAAGCGGAAAAGAAAGGCGCACCCTTACACGAGCTGAAGATCCTGCATCTTGGGATGGAAGCCAAAGTAAAAGCCCACGACATGACTGCTGAAGCTTACCTGAGAGAAATTAGCATGCGGTGCTTTGACTTTCCTGGTAGGTGTGCAGGCCCATCTGTGGAAAGGCAGTGCAGGCCTCATGACCTGCGTAAACACAGTGCTGCATCCCGCACACTGCCTGCTGTGTGTGTTCCTGACATACCCAGTGTGTTGGTGATGGTGGAATAAAGCACAAAGACCCCTTTTGAGAAATTAATTTACTAGGAAGCCTAAGTTTACATTGATTTACTTGCACATTACATGAACGTTTAGGTCTGTTTTAAATGACGTTAGTAGGTGCTTGTAAAAAGTAAAAGTTGAACAAAACGTAAATATATAGAAGGAGACACTTAGCTTCAGCTGCCAGTCTCACTTCCTCCCAGGTGACTATGAAGTCACTGTTTAGTGGGTATCCTGGATTTTTTAAGTTCACTGTTGAAATTTGCAGCTCTCTGAATTTTATAGTTCCTGTTGGTTTAAACTTGCTAAGGATTCTGGATCATCTTTCAGAAGATAAACTTGGGTTGAGAATAATCCCTCCTTGTGTTTTATAGCTGCTGTGTATCATGTTAGGGTTTGTTCCTGCGAGGGTCATCCCTGTAGGACTAGTGTATGAGAGCTGTTACTGACTAGTGCTGTTCTGTTGTTAAGTTTTCAGTCTTCCACTTTTTCTTTCCAGTTTCTCAAAGCTAGACTTTTTGAGATACGATTTATAGACAGTGAAATACATTTGTTTGTTTTGTGTACAGTTCTCTCGTTAGCATTTCTCTGTGTAACTGGCTGGTTCTGTCTTACAAGATGCTTGAAGTACTGAAGGGATGACATGGATCAGACTTTCCTTTTCCTTCCAGATTCTAAAGGCGAGCCTCTGTACATTGTCAACTCCTCTAATGTGTCTGATGGAACTCTCCTGAAAATGCTGTTCACTAAGGTACCACCTGTTCTGGTTTCATTCTGTGGCTGTGATAAATACAGAAAGGCAGTTTAGTGGAGAAAAGATTTATTTTACCTTATAATCCCAGGCTACAGTCTATCATTGTAGGTGAATCGGGACAGGAACTTGAAATGCCCAGTGACATCACATATCCACAGTAAGGAGCAGAGAGAAATGAACACATACATATTGCCTGCTCATTTGTGCTCAGCTCATTTCTCCACTATTATTATTATTCCCTTGCCTAGGGAATAGTGCTGCCCATATCAGTTCACTGAAGACAGTCCTATATGGACATGCCCACAGACCAGCTTAATGTAGACAACCCTCATTGAGACTTGCTTTCCAGATGATTCTAGGTTTTGTGAAGTTGACAATTAAAGCTAAGCATTACAGTACCTCATTTAATTTCTGTGGTTAGTATCAAAGTATGAGAAGTTATTTATATTCCCCTCATACTTAATATTTGGATTTCACTCCTAAGTTTTTTTTCAGTCCAAGTTGGTTGATGATGAATTATGGAAGCATGTCAAAATCCTTTATACTCCACTAACTTAATGAGCTGCTCTGGGGCTGTTGAATAAATGGGAGTGAACAGTTCAAAGCTGTGCCATATCCTGAGGAGAAGTGTGTTATAAATGAGATAGCAGCCTTTTCCACAGCCCACCTATTTAGGTGCACTGACATCTCCAGGGTAGAATAAGGAGTTGGAGATTTTGCATCTGTAGAATATAGAGCATGTTTATGTGGTCAGTTTTGAGGGCATATTTATTTGCCTATAAGAAACGTGTTTGTCATCTCTTAATAGCATACTTTAAGATGTGAAATATATGTGTTTTCCACTGTGTGAAATTCTACTGTTTTTAACTCCGTGGTTTAATTATCAACTGCTTATAGGCAGACAGTGATGGACCAGAGTTTAAAACTGTTCACGATAACACCAAACAGAAGCTGAAGGTAAGTCTCTTGTCATTCATCTTAAGACTGGGTTATTGATGATTAAATGTAGCTTGGTGGCCACTTTCAGTTCTAAGATGCAAGACCTAAAATTAGAATTGGGGGCAGTAGTAACAGATCTAAAATTAGTGCATATAGAATTGAAATAACAGTCTTGCCAAAACTTGTTTCTGAAAAGATTATTTGAAAATGTGAATTAATTATTATTTGTGAAATATACAAATAATTTTTATTTTGAGGAGATTTTGCCTACTGTAGTTATTAGGCCTGATGTTGATGGCAGCATTGAACATTTGAATTCTCTATTGGCTTTAGGTCTAGAATAAAGAAAGGCTAGAACATGGCCTAGTATAGACACACACAGTCCATTTGAGCATATGTTGTCAGTGTAGGAATGCTTCCATCTCTTTATTTAAGACTCGTCAAGCTTGGCTGAGGTTAGAATTCATGTCTGCACTGGGAGTGGACAGAGCATTGGTTTGTTGTCTGGTAAGGACTGACAGTATAATAGTAATAAAAAGGATTAAAATGAAATTAGTAATTCATTCTTAATTATTTAGAAAAGGTCCTCAGTTGAGCTATTCTTGTGTTAGTTACATACACTGAAACACAACCCAGTGGTGTGACTGTGACCCCAATGACATGACCATCCCCCTAGTGGTATGACTGTCCCCACAATGATGGTGTGACCGTCCCCACAATGATGGTGTGACTATTCCTGAAACCCTCCTCTCTGATGTTCATTGTCTTAGGTTTCGTTTTCATCTTTGGACTTGGTGCTTCATTTGGAAGCTTTACTTTCCCTTATGGATTTTTTGTCATCTGCTGTCCCGTCCTCCGACCCTTCCTCCTCTCAGAAGGAATCTGAGCTGAAGCCACTTGTGGGGGAATCCAAAAGTCTTGCCATCAAAGCCGGTATCAGTCTTTCCAATACGCTCTCATAGAATAACTCGTGTATATGAAGCCAGGATAAATGTTAACACCTCCATGTTCACCGAGTCTAACAGCTCAGGGTGGTTTCTGAAGAAAACAGATTCTGCTCTTACAGGAGAACATGGCAGTTTATTGAAGAATTTGAAATAAGTGTTAATAGTAATCGTGTACTTCTAGTGGTTTCCCTCTCTGGCTCTTACATAAAATAGAATTTGTAGGTTCTTTACGTTGACACCTCTTTGTAGTCTTCTGTCCAGTAAAAGTGAGAAGGTAAGAAGTTAAAAGATGGCGACAGTCACGCGTAGCCACAGAGGCCCTCTTCAGTCAGTGCTGCCGTGCACAGCCGTTGTGAGTTCCTTTTGGGCATTGAAGGAGGATCTCACAGAAGGGACAGATTCACCCTGACCTTTCATTTCATCCCTGTTTCAGTCACACATAGAATTTGGTCTATGTTCACCAGGTGCATGACTTATAGTCTGAAATATTGGGCATAAAATACCAAGTGAAAAAAGAACATGTGCCTGATTTTTAATTGAAATGTTTACTTATTTTTTAAGATGATATAATAAGTTTCTGATTATTCCCAGCTTGAATTATATCTATTTTACTGACATCTTAAGTATAAAATTTTTAGTACTTTTCGATCCAAAGATCTGAACTTTTAAAACCATAGGAGGATAATGTTGTTAGAAGCAGAATTTCCTCTTCTTTGTTGTTTTGATGGTGTCTTGCTGTGTAGCCCAGGCTGGGCTTGAACTCTTGATCTTCCTGCCTCAGCCTCCTAAGAGGGAGAGCTTTCTAAATGTGGCCACCACACCCGACTTCCTTGTCACAATGTGCTTAACACATTAATATCTTTAAGAGAGAGTGTTCTTAGAAATATCATCTCATTTTAACATATGCATATACCATTCATAGCACAGCGGAGTGAATGGGGGCCAGTGTTCAGGCAACCTTAATCCAACCGAACTGTTCTCTGGTTTTGCTGCACAACTTGACTTTATGGTTTGTTTTTCCTGCACCAAATGTTGAGAAAGGAAACAGCCTGTCATGTTAGGGTAAAAAACTGAGAGCCCCAAGCTTTTTGTGTATAGGAAAGTTCTGTTTTCTGCATGGAAGACGGAGTTGTCAGGACTGCACAAAAAAATTAAACCCATTCAGTTGTGATTCTTTTTTATTTGTTTGGTTGTTTTGAGGTAACATCTCGCTATACGTAGCCCAGGCTGGGCTTGAATTCACTGTATAGCTCAGGTTGGCTTCAAACTCAGGCACTCCTTCCACCTTAGCCTCTGGAGTGTAGGATTTGCTGCCACGCTTAGCCTGGCTGCATTCTTCCGTACACATTTTGTGATTTTTTTTTTTTTAACTTTGGCATATTATGTGCTTTTCTTAGTGACTCTATCATAGAATTACTTATGAACCCATAGCATATAATCTAGAGAAACTGGGTTGGATCTTCAGTTAAAGAACATGTAAAGGACATAGTGAATAATAGGAATTTCATTGACTACTCATTACTGTTTCAATTTTCATGAATTATTCTTTGATCTAGTATGTCATGTGACTAGTTAAAAACTTTGTACTAATCAAATTCTAGAATCTAATTTAGAGGGTTTCTTTTCCTAGAGGAAAAAATAAAACTGCAGGAACATGTCTGCCTAGTGAGTAGCACTATTTAGGTGTTGTGGTTGCCTTTATCCATAACTGAAGGCCAACATGCTAGATTTTATATGAGTGGCAAAATCCGTATTTATATTGTCTTGATAGAGATATTAAGGGTTCCATTTGCACATTATATGATCTTTTTATTAGTGAACTTAACACGGTGTTTTACCGTCTTTGTACATCATTGACCACTGATTTCCACTGCTTTTCAGTGCCCAGCACTTCTGAAGGTGATGTGTTTGATTTGAAGATCACAGCTGAATTAAATGCCTTTAACATTTTCGTTTGTGATCAAAAGAGTAACATAGCAGATATTAAAATACATGGTAAGTAATTATTCTTCCATAGTAGTTTGGAAAGTTTAGTAAGATTTGTTTATATTGAAGAATGTATGCAAGCTTTGAACAAATGTACTTTGAGGCAATAGAGGTAAACTTGTTATGATTCATTGCTGACTTGAGATAGTCCTCATACATTTAAAAAATGTAGAACACATCTGAGGCTTATGGTTTTATGTGATTGCGTTTTCAGAATAAGATAACTTCAAACAGGTAAATATCATAGTAACTCTCAAGTATAAAAGTAAAAGTCATTTTCCTTTTTTCCCTTGTATCTCGAGCATACATAACATAGCAAAATATATTTGTGAAAGGCAGTTTTTTTTTTTCCCCTGTATAGCAGCCCTGGCTGTCCTGGGATTCACTCTGTAGCCCAGGCTGGCCTTGAACTCACAGAGATCTGCCTGCCTCTGCCTCCGATTGTTGAGATTAAAGGCGTGCGCCACCACCGCCCAGCTTGTGAAAGACGTTTTAAACTTTTCTTGTCAACAGCTTGAGTCGAGACTTCAGCCTCAGGTTATGCAGTAGGTTCTAGGAAAGCCTGCAGTGGCTCAGCCCTTGAAGCTGACCACTGGCCAGTGTGGAACAAATTACCTTTCTCTACCTTCCTTTCTCCTGTAAGTGGAGACATGGTTGTTATGAGGGTGGCATTTATACATTTATATGTGTGTGGACAATTCTAGAAGGTTGGAAAATCAGCAACATTCCATCAACACGCCTGTAGCTGTCGGCAGTCTCCCATGAGGAGCAGTGGTTTTCAAACCCTTACGCCTTTGATATCATGAGCATGACAAACTTTTTAAAATTTACAAGATTATAGATTCCTAGCCATAAGATGACGCTTATTACAGTTTTAATAACATGTATTTGTGAAGTGCATTGGAAAATACTGTCCCCCCAAGTGAGTGGCTCTGATCTCACCAATGCATAGGATATTGTTTTCAGAGAAATGACATTACTTTATTTAAAACTTAGTGGCTTTTATATTTTAAATTTTCTTGACTTTTATAGACAAGGTATATGCTGATTTAAAAGGGGTACAACCATTTTTTTAAGGTATCTCATACATGGGAAGTAGTTGTGTTAGCATGTCTGGTAGTAATTTTTATTTACCCTGTATCTCAGTAGTATGTTAATGCATTTAAGCTTGCTCACAAATAGGAAATATCTATAAATGGCATGTCTCCTGTAGGAATGGATGCCTCTATTTCTGTGAAGCCAAAGGAGACTGATGTGTTTGCCAGACTTGAGAATATCATAGTTATGAATGTTGATTCACTGTCCATTCACAAAAAGGTAATTACAAAGCCGATTTCCTGTTGGAGTGTGTTGTTTGGGGACCAGATGCCGCTGTTTATTTGTCTGCTGTACGTGTGGTGTCTGTCTGTCTGACGTGTTGGGCATACTAGGGCTGGAGCTGAAAATGGAAGGTTGATTTCAGGTCGTAAAGCCCACTGTGTAACGATTTGAAAAAGTTACTTCTGCCAAGTTTAGTGATGGGTAGGCATTCATTAATGAAGTGACGTTTGTAGGGAAGGGAAACGCTGACAGATGTTAAAGGTTGAGTTCCCCGGTTGTTTTTCACCTGTCAGACCCCTGGGTCCGGAGGGTCCAGTGACCAGGATTCTGTAGCTCCGCTGTCATAACCGATTGTCTTGTAATGTCAGGCTGTCTCTATTTTGGGAGATGAAGTCTTCAGATTCCAGATGACTCTGTACCCAGAAGCCACAGAAGGCGAGGCCTATGGTGACATGTCTAAAGTGGACGGCAAACTTAGTCTCAAAGTGGGCTGTATTCAGATTGTCTATGTTCATAAATTCTTCATGTCTCTTTTGGTAAGTTTATTTTTATTCGCATTTATTTCTCACGGAGGTCTAAATATTGTGGCCATGTACCTGAGTCTAGACAGTTAAAATTTTCACTAATATGGTATGTTTGTTAGCCTTCCATCACTGTGACAAGATACCTGAGCTTATAGCATTAAAAAGACATATTTGGACTCTTAGATGAATAGGTCCATGATTGCTTGGCTGTCTTGTTTTGGGGCTTGGGAGACCATCCTGATGGAGGGTGTATGCTGGTACAGGGCTGTTGACTTCATGGCTGCTGGGGAACAGAGAGGAGCGATGGGGTCCAGGTCCCAGTGTCCCCGTAAAGAGCATCCCCCAGTGGCTGCACTTCCTTCTATCAGGCCCCACTCTAAAAGTCATGGTGCATCAGTAGTGTCACAGCCTCGTAGCCCAATCTTCAGCACAGAATCTGTGGGGAACATTGAAGATTGGGACTATAATAAGGGCTGTATAATAAACACCCAAATGCTGAACAGAATGTTTTAATTAAGTAAATATTTTAAATGATGGTAAACTGTGGGAGTCTGTGTGAGTCCGGCTCTGACATGCTCCCACTTTTCAAAGGGCTCTTGGGTGGAGGAGAGAGGAATTAGGAAATATTAGGTAGAAAGATAGAGATGATAAGAAAGATGGAGACATAGGATAGCTTCGGGAGGGCCTGGGTCAATACCCAGCTGCCAAGAGGTTTATTCAAAAGGGCTTTTTATAATATGCCAAGGGGAGAGGCAAAAGACCTCCCCCTTGCAAGATCAAAGCACACTGTACAGCTAAGTGTAGACCCCTCCATACACCTGGTAAACACACCCATGGCCAAATCATCCCCTTATGCAGCCCTGCTGGGTAAAGCAAGCTCAGATTCTCTGACTCTGAGTAAAGTCTCACTGGATAGCCTCTGTGTAACCAAATGGAGGTTTTTGTTTTTTTTTTTAAATTATTGTATGTGTGTGTGTACATGTGTATTGTGTGTTGGCATGCATGCCACAGCATACCGTCTGCAGGTCAGAAGACAATGTTGTGGAGTTGGTTTTCTCCTACCGTCATGGGTTCCAGGGCTGGAATTCAGCTTGCCAGGCTTGGGCAGTAAGTGCCTTTACCAGTTGAGTCATGTTACTGGCCCCCAAATGGAAGCTTTAATCCTTGTTTAGAACATAAAAAACTGTCATTCTCATCTGGGAGGTGGTGGAGCACACCTTTAATCCCAGCACTTGGGAGGCAGAGGCAGGCAGATCTCTGTGAGTTTGAGGCCAGCCTGGTCTACAGAGCGAGTTCCAGGACAGCAAAGGCTATACAGAGAAACCCTGTCTCTAAAAACCACAAAACAAAACAAAGCAAAAACTATCATTCTCTAATGTTTTCATAGTTACATTTTGGTATTTTATTTTTATTTATGTATGTATACATACACACATATGTATTGTTTGATTTTTTAATACTTGGTTTGCTTTTTTATACATAGGATCCCATATAGCCCAAACTGGCCTCATGTTCACTGTGTAGCTGAGGATGACCTTGAATTTGTGATTCTCCTGCCTCTACCTCCTAAGTGCTGGGACTAAGGGTGTACACCACCACACCAAGCTATTATTTTTATGTATTTTACTGTTTGTATTATTTGATATTGTTATTTAGGGCTTTTCAGTATTAGTTGTTTGGTAGAATGCCCAAATGTCATCATGTAGTTGAAGAACAAATATTGAAACTTAGAGTTTCGATTATATTTGTGATGAACCAGGCCATGAATTTCTTATTTTTACTGGGCCCTTGCAAATACCATGGGCTGAAGAGTTTAAACCTTCCAGTTTAAGAGCTTACTGGTCAACCATTTCTACCTAAATCATCATGTTTATGTTTCTAGAATGTGTGTGTCTTGGGGTAGTAGAAGAAATGACGTCACTCTTGTGTGATTAATGGATGCATACTAAGAATATTGTTTTTAGATTCTTCATTTGGAAAATACTTTATTTTCAGTTGAAATGGAGGTGAAGTATATCTTACCACAAATAACTTTTGATTCTTGTTAATGATTGCAAGATGATAGACAATTTACCATGTTTGACATTTCTGGTACATTACAAAACCTTCATGAATAAGCTCTTAAGGCATTAGTTGCCAAGAATAAACTTTATTCCCACATCCTGAAAGCACAGAGTGGAGCCTGCTGTGGGATAAAGTGCTGTCTGACATCCTTTTCATTTAAATTCCAGTTTAAGATGCCTGGTCATTCTGAGGGAAATGGTTGCTTAAGTCAAAAATAACATTTCTCTCACACGCCCTCTTTATTGAGCTTTCATTCAGAGTAAATGCTTCTGCAGGGTATTCTGTGGGGGACTGTGTCTACCTGCCATTCTCTCCTAACAGAGCTTCCTCAACAATTTCCAAACTGCCAAAGAAGCCTTGAGCACAGCCACAGTCCAGGCTGCTGAAAGAGCTGCGTCCAGCGTGAAGGACCTGGCTCAGAAGAGCTTCCGGCTTCTGATGGACATCAATTTGAAAGCACCCGTCATTACTATCCCCCAGTCTTCTGCGTCACCTAATGCCGTTATAGCGGATCTTGGCTTAATCAGGGTGGAGAACAAATTTAGCTTGGTTCCTGTGGAGCGCTTCTCTCTTCCCCCAGTGGCTGATAAGATGAGCATCCAGCTTACTCAGCTGAAGCTCTCCAGGTATGTGTGTGTCAGCCAGCTGTTCGTTGCCTTCTCTGCATTTTTATAAATTTATTTTCACCTACAGTAATCACTGTGCTGATTCACAATTCTCATTCTGTGTTTATTTCAATTAGGAAACTGACTCCTGCTTTCTGGCCGGTAGTTAATAGTAGTATGCTTTGTAGGGCCTGTGTTTTGTCTTAATAGTTTTATAATATGGTTATTTTCCCCATTCTTTAAAAATGATTATAAAATTAAAATTTCCTAATGAGGAAGGGGCGGGGCACATGCCTCTAGTCCCACCTACTCAGGATGTTGAGGTGGGAGAGTCATGAGCTCACAAGTTTGAGATGAGCTTACCCAACATAGTGACACCTTATCTCAAGATAGAAAAAGAACTCTATATTTAGCAACATTTATTTATTTTTCTTAGTTATACATAGCTATTTATTTTTCTGTGTGATAGAGATGTCTTCCTGAATTGTAGTATGATTTAAGATGTTCACTCCTAAACCTTGTAACATTTAGGAGTTTTCAGTGAAGCATGCAAGAGTCCATAAATCAAAATATGAAAGCCTTGACTCTGGTGAACAGCAGTACTTACCTTACGTGGTTATGTAAACAGTTAGTGGTGGACAAACTAGAAATGGCTGTATATGTTCGTTAACTTGTAGATTTGATAGGTTTTTCTCCTGCGTTTGGAGAAATAATACTATGTTAAGGCTAAATACACAGTGACTTTCTTAATGGTTTGGTTTTGGAAAGGTCTGGCATTGGCTTACACAGCATTATACTAGTGCTCTATCAAACAGTCCTGGTGACAGTAGACATATTCATCAAATCTGATTCAAAGTTTATCTGAGTTTATTGTTTCAGATAGCTGTGCATATAAGCCTGATTTATTCTGATGGGTTGACATATGAAAAGAAACATGTTCTAAAATAATCCTGATCACAGCTTTTGAATGTTCAGGAAAGTGTTATAAAAGCATACAAAATATGGCCGTCCAAATTTTATGATATAAATTAAAAAATATGTGGATATTTACAAGAAATCTTTGTTATTCTTTCAGAACTGTTTTACAGACCGACTCACTTCAACATGACATTGAAATCTTAAAACCAGTGAACATGCTTTTGTCTGTTCAGCGGAATTTGTCAGCAGCATGGTACACAGAGATTCCAGGCATGGAGATAAAAGGAAAACTTCAGCCTATGCAGGTGAGTATGTAAATTGTAGAAAGTGCTGGGTAGGCTTGTATTGCTCACAGTGCGGTTTCCGGTGTGTCTGAAAACCACAGTGAGGTCCTTGTCCCACACTGTTCTTTATTTCACTTTAGTTAGATACTTGGGAAAGCCAGGATGAAGCCTCAGATGAAGCCTGTGGGGAATCTACTGAAAAATAATATTTTTTTAAATTAGAAAATTTGATTAAATTCTTTTTTGCTTTTTTGTTTTTTGTTTTTTGTTTTTCGAGACAGGGTTTCTCTGTGTAGTTTTGGTGCCTGTCCTGGATCTCGCTCTGGAGACCAGGCTGGCCTCGAATTCACAGAGAACCGCCTGGCCCTGCTTCCTGAGTGCTGGGATTAAAGGCACGTGCCACCACCACCAGGCTTAAATTCTTAATGTAGTAAAATTGTCAGAGAATTCAAAGTGATGCTCAGATATCACATTCAAAACAAAAGTTTTTTTTTTTTTTTTTTTTTTTTTTTTAGTTTAGGGATGTTTTATTGATGTGTGATTTGCCTGTGTTGAGATATAACAGCTTGACTAGTATTGCACTGTATAGGGACTCTCTTTTATTTAGAAATAGTTATTTGAGTAGGCATGTGCATTTCTTTAGGAGGCAGCAGTATTTCCAGTGGCACAGTTTGGGTGTGTCCAGGTTCCTGAGGTCAGGGGTGCAACCAGGAAGGAATCAGTGGATGACCCCAGTAACGTGTTTCCTGGAGGTCACTTCAAGTGTGGGGCCCACTCTCAGTATTGTCCTCCAGAGGTGTGGAAGGGCCACCTAATCGGTGATGCAGTTTCTCAAGTTAGCTGCTGCCCAGGCCGGCCTGATGGCTTGGGTGACATCACAAGAAGGAAGTTTTAAAGTTGATGCCCCACATGTTACCAGAGGACTGGCTTGGGATAAGCAAAAGGTCCTTGGCTATTACCTGGCGCTTCGCGTTCCCCCATCATCAGATAGGCAGGAAGCTAAACAGTGCTTGAAGAAGATGCATGTATGTGTTTTGTGTGAAGTTACATGCAAATGCTTAAAACGGCTCACACGCAAGTGCTTCTACACGCTTTGAGGACTTGTGTGTGTGCTGGGGGAGGGAGGGCTGCCCAAGGAGAAGGATGAGAAGCTTCCAAGCAAAGCCCGAGTTAGTGGATCGTAGTAGCCGGTGGCAGTCTCGTTCAGTCTGGCTGCTTCATGTTGTGCAGCTCTCCACTGTAAAGAATGCTATTATTCATGTCCTAAAGATAAAAAAGACGTGCACTAAAGAAGCTGAGAAACTTGGCTCACACACAGCCTAAAGGCGTAGAGCCGATACAGACCTGTCTCAAGAGCCCTTTATTCTTCTTATCTCACATGCCCTTTTGTAAAGGTAAAAAGGGAGATGCTGCTTTCCTGGTGTGCGTGATGGCTTAGGGAATACTTGGTAGTCGGATTAGTTATTGCTAAGCTAACCATATGTTTTGTGTATGTCCAGTTGTGTCTGTGTGGAGAACAGAGCTACAGAGAAAGAGAACATCTCAGTTCTGGTAGAGACCAGACACTGAGCACCTCCCTGTCTTGAACTTGGAGGGAAGCAAATGGTAGCAAAGGAGCTAGTGCTGGATGAGATGAGAGAGGGGCAGAGTGGAGACTGGAGTGAAGCCTAGGAATAGGGTGGTGTGGTTCCAGGTCAGGCAGGAAGGGCATTGGGTTCCAAAGGGTCTGGCTGCACTGGAGGCATGTGTCATCCTAGATAAGACGAAATACTTCTCTACTGATGCTGGGGTCTCAGCACATGCATTCTCCCTCCCTCCCTCTCTTGTCCCCTCCCTCCCTCCCTCCCTCCCACTCTCCCTCTCCCTCCCTCTCCCTCTCTTTCTTTCTCTCAAATAGATGAAATAGATAAATCATTCATTCCTGAAGCTATAAAGGCATCATATTCTATTTTTTCTTACATCATGTAAACAAATTATTGGTGGTTTTCAGGTTGCTCTTAGTCAAGATGACTTGACAGTTTTAATGAAAATTTTGCTGGAAAACCTTGGGGAAGCTTCTTCACAGCCAAGCCCTACCCAGTCTGCACAAGAGGCTGCAAGAGTGAAGAGAGATACTCGGAGTGGGCCTGAGTACTTTAAAGGTAAAAGCTGATGAAGAGTTTTGTGTTGGTATCAAAACATTAACAGCATCATACAGTGTTCTGTTAGCTCTGTAGCACAGTGCTGTGAAAGGATTCAGCATTCTTAGTGATTACCCTGGAAGGTCTGCTGGAGTTGGGGCTCCTATTGAAGCTCCCTCAGGTGGGTGTATACATTGTCTGTGACAAGGGGAGAGCCAATTGTTCTTGCCTGCATAGTGAGTATTTGCCCTTGGTTTGTGGAAGCTAAGTTTGCTGAATTCACCAGGCACTGAGGTGGGCGCTAAGCTGGCAGGTAGTGTAGTAAGATGCCATCATAATTCAGAGAGAAAAGAACCATGGTGTGTTGACTGAATCATGAGGAAGGAAGGTATTCTCTTACAGTAGTAGTTTTATACCTGGCTTTGATGGAGATATGGTGCTCTGAAATGTGTCAGGGAATTTCTAGGTTATTAAAATTAAAGGTTTTAAGAGTACTGTGGCCCTTTAAATTCAGCCATTTGAAGGGGAACATGGGATATAATTTCAGTTATTTTTCTTTCTTTTCTAATTATTTTTGAGGAACACTCTCACTTTGTAGGCCAGGCTGGGCTCGAACCTGTGATGGTTCTGCCGATTCAGTCTCTGGGTGCTGGAGTTACAGGTGTGCCCCACTGTGCCCTGCTTGGCATTGTGCATAATTTAAAGTCATTGATGTGGATCGCAGGTGTTCTTACGGGATAGTCAATAGGTGATATTTCCAGAACTAAAGCAAGATAAAGGGCCCTTTCCTCCCATGAACCCCTCCATACGGCTCCATGTGCTTCACTGGTGAGGCTGCCATTAGTAATTACTGTTATGATACCAACATTACGTCTATAGTTAGGCTGAGCATGTTTTGGGATCCTTAGAGTATGTAAAAGAGGTTTCTGGTTTAGATGGTTGAGACACCAGGGTCATCCTTCAAGTTTGGGTTTGTATTGGGTATATACAAATGCTAGATAAGTAGACTGTTGTTGATAGGACACTGTGGAGATGAACAAACGTTGGAGATGAATGGTCTCGTCGGGTTTAGCTGTGATCAGCTTTGTGTTTCTGGTTCTCACTTTATGGTTAATGTGACACCTGGGAACGTTTATATGTTCATATACAAACTGCAAATACAATGAAAGATTGGAACAGAAATTGTTTTCTGAAAACATTGAGTAAAAGCTCCAGTATTTTCCAGCCTGGCAAAGCCTTGCTTTTCTAGTAATTTTCCTAAAGAAGGACCCCGAGTCTCCAAAAGGGTTGTAGACTTGCTTTATTAAAGCATTGAACCAGGATCTATTGTGCATATCCTGTCTGTTTAAAGACGGGAAGGAAATTGAAATTACTTCAGGAGTCCCTTCACGCCAGTATTCCAAGGCTTCCTCGTCACAGTGCACTCCAGGTCTGCTAGTGAGCAAGTCTTCTCTTCTAGATCATTAAAGATTGTGGGAAGAGTTCTTGGCTCGCAGAAGATCTTGGCCAGCTACCCAGTCTAGGCAGTGTTTGACTTTACTGTACATTCAGTTTCATAGTGTCTTGAGGATGACCAAAGCAGTTAGGAAAAACGTGCTGTGGTAATTACAAGCTGCAGTAACTGGCCTTACTTTGAAGGAATGTTTTAAAAAGTTGTTTTGATATTATTTGTAAGATCATTTTTTTCTGTAGTCTTCCTCTGCCATTTTGCCCTTTATTAACTATGTGGTGACCAGCCATTGCCATTTTTATTAATTGTCTGGTGAGTTATTTAAATATGATAGAAAGTATGATACAAATTTAGAATAATGACCTACCATCCCAACTTTAAAATGTTTAAAATAATGTACCTACCTAAGAGATGTGTGATTTTCTTATTCCTGTTTGAACCATCAGAACAAGAGTTGACAGACTCAAAGCCCCCTGTGGATCAGACTGTCACCCTTCAGTTTGCCTTCCACTTCGACTCCCTGTCCATCATCCTTTATAACAATGATAGCCACCAGGTGAGTAGTACATTTTTTTTTGTTGCCAGAGATAAATCCTTTGCTCTTGAGAGTTTTTGTATGTTGGCATTTTTTGTTTTAACTATTAATAAAATTCAATGCATCTACAAAGCACTATTTGGCCTGAAAAAATGTACATGGTTCTCTATGCTCAGCCTGGTTTGTATTCTTACCAGTCCAAGGAAAGGTTGTTCAGGGTTTCTCTCTTTCTAGTAACATACACCAAAATACATTTTATCCATCACTAATAGAGGAGTTTTCCATATGACTGACTGGCCATATGTTTAATTTTATGTATTAGTAGTCATCACTATTTAGGAAGAATAATGCTGTCTTTGGAGCCCTACATGATTATGTCTCAGTCAGTAATAGATAAGCTTGTATATAATAAGTCAAAAGTGCTTTAGAAAGCCATTTTGTACTGTATAGTATCTTGTAATAAATATTTTTATTTTATAAATTAGTTATGTCATATGTTAATGCCTATAACATGTCATATAATACCCACAGTCTATATCTATTATAGAGTTTATATCTGTGTTCATATGCATTTCACATGCTATTTGCACTTCATATTTTCTGGAAGTTATACAATATTCATACGTTTCTCCAGTTGAGCTTTATGATAACATCTGTCGTTTGTGCAGTGAACTGCCTAAAGTTCTAGTGTTTGGTGCTCATTCACATCTCAGCAAACGCCTTTACTGAAAGTGCAAGTTCCACATAGTCTTCATTTCACTTAAGGACAGTCGTCTGCTGATCTCCAGCCTGAGGATGCTGCTGCTGTCTTCAGCTTCCTTCTTTAACCTTACTCTTGTAGACACTGCATACTGCCACCTTCCTTTTGGTGCATATCCTTATTTGTCTTATACTTTTCCCCCTGTCGTTTCTCACTGCTTTATTTGAGACTCTTCTGAGCTCACACTTGTAGTGCAGTGGCTTCCTTTATCTCTACTAAGCAGTGGTACAGTTTGTGTCCTTAGTAATTCTCATGGAACCACTTGGAACTTTTTACTTTGCTTAGAAACATTCACTGTTACAGGGCATGAGCCTTGCCTTATCTAAAAACCACCACTCTAGACATCTACGTCAGGGAGTGATTGGAGATGTCTTCTGTGTGTTAAAGCATCAGCTGTGTGACAGGTCCTTTCTGTCAATAGTTACACAAGTGTGTGATTATGTCTGTGTTTATAAGTTAAAAGCACTCTCTTTGCCAGTAACACGACCATTCTCACCTCCCTGCAGTCACTGTACTGTCTGAAATTAGTGAACTTGTTGAGTACTGGCCCGTGTGCCAAGGGTTCACACAGGCACCTGAGTGTGCTCATGTCCTCACCCGTGTTCATAGTACTCAGTTCGGTTTGTGTGACTTGGCACTTAGAAACGTTGTGAGTTGGTTTGCATTTAGGCTTTGAATTAAGTAATGTGCTTAAATGTATTTATAGTATTTAAAGATCACGTATTCCTTTGCTTGGAAAATGTACTACAGGAGTCCAGACTTTCATTTCATAACGACAGTTTCCGTCTTGGTGAGCTCAGACTGCACCTGATGGCCTCTGCAGGGAAGATGTTCAAGGATGGGTCTATGAATGTCAGCCTTAAACTGAAGACGTGCACTCTTGATGATCTCCGAGAAGGCATTGAGAGAGCAACATCCAGGTTTGTCAGATCAGGGTTTCTGGTGCAGGGTTTCAGGTGGATGTCAGCTGCCATTTCGAGGTATGGATCCTAGGGAGAGTCTATCCTGTGGTTGTATTTTCAGAATTGAATTGTGAGAAGGTATAATGGTGCCCTCTGATCCCTCTGCTTCAAACTTTAAATGAAAGGGGAACTGATTAGTAAAACCAAGTGCCATCTTAACCATGACAACTAGAGGATTTAGGAGTTTTAATGGCTAAACCCACGGAGGATTGGTAATGTGTTTTTCCTGATGATTGTCAGTAGGCAGAATTATTATTTTTCAAAATTCTTAAATTTGTGCATCCTTTTTTTTCTTGTTTATTTTGTCTTTGAAAACAATTCTACAGAATTTCTTTCAGTTTTAGTAGGAATATACTCTGTAGCATTGTCACATTATCAACCCATTTTGAAAGATTAACTTTGCCAGCTGATGGTGGCACACACCTTTAATCCCAGCACTTGGGAGGCAGAGACAGGCAGATCTCTGTGAGTTTGGGGCCAATCTGGTCTACAGAGTGAGTTCCAGGACATCCAGGGCTATTACACAGAGAAACCCTGTCTTGAAAACAACAACAACAACAACAACAACAAAAAGATTAACTTGTATCAGTCTGGTATGAGATATGGAAGTATGTATGTAACCTAAATTGCTTAATTGTGTTTTTATTACATTCTCATGTAATGAGATGTGTCATATTTTGTACTTTTTTGTCTGTGAAAGACTATATTGATATTTAAACTTGGACAGCATTGTCTATTTACTGGATTCCACTGAACCCTGTGGTTTTCAGAGAAGTGAACAAGCAAGGAAAGTGTGCTATCATGCAACCAACTTTTCTAGTTACAAATTTCATGGCCAAGGGAGCTGTTCACAGCTCTTTAGGCAATAGTGACAGATTGATTGATGAAATCATCGTGTTTGGTAGCCTTAATCTGTTCATCACATGTGAGGGTGTATAGGAACTATCACTGTAGATACTGAAGAACACTTGTTGTTTTAGGTTGCATTGAGCACTATAGGGATAAATTCTATATGGCAATCAAATTATACAGATAAATTATTTCAGGGGGTCTTACTTAGTGGAATAAAAAGGCTGTGTTGTATTTTGAGGGACTGTGCTCATGCATTGCTAATTGCCCAAGGTCATTTCCAGCACTCATTGGTTTCTCTGGTATTGCATTATAATTACAGAACATCCCATAATTGCTTAATCACATGAATCTTTCTTTGGAGATTAGGCAGCCATGTCTTGGTTGCTAATTGGGTGATTACGTTCCAATTAACACCGTTGTATTTTCTATTCAGATTAGAAACTGAAGGGTAAAAGGAAGATGATTAAAATGCGAGGGAACATTTCCATCCCTTTGTTATCTTGGCAGGAGAAAGAGGAGTAAAATAGTGAATGGCATGTTTGTCTTTCAGGATGATTGACAGAAAGAATGACCAAGACAACAACAGTTCTATGATTGATGTAAGTTATAGACAAGATAAAAATGGAAGCGAGATCGATGCTGTTCTTGATAAGCTATACGTGTGTGCCAGTGTGGAGTTTCTGATGACCGTGGCTGATTTCTTCATCAAAGCTATGCCTCAGAGTCCAGAAAACATAGCAAAAGAAATACAGATTCCGTCAAGACAGACTGCCGTGGGGAGAGTCAAGATGGAGAAAGGTTAGGAGAACTTACCTGTCTGTCCTGCATGAAGATGTCTATATTTTAAAAAAAGTTACAAGCAGAACCCAGGGGTGGAGAATTTGAGGAAGCAAAGCTGGGCTTTTAGATTTAAGCACATTCTTTGTAAAACTCCAGGAAGTAATTGTTTTTAAATGAGTTACAATAGATGTGTTCTGTGATAGTACGGAAACTATTCTGGCTCCATTCAGAGTTTTCTTCATCCCGAAACAGGGAGTTAACCAGTCAGTGATTACCTGTTTTATAGAAGGAAGTCATTTATAAAAGACTTCCAGTGCATTGACGGGCAACAGACAAGCTAGAAGGGGGAAGTGGGGACAGGAGAGGACACGGCATGGCTGACCCAGAACTGCCTTTAGTTCCTTAAACTTTGAGGGAGACTGCAGAAGCCATTTCAACTTGGTAGTTGTTACACTCCCGCTTTATCAAGTAGATTGATGATTCTCTGTGTTAAATTTAAAATTTTTTTAAGGTCAGGTATTGTGTTTGATTTTGTTTTCTGTGATGTAAAACCTGGCAAAGTCACAAACTGAGTGTGCATTGGCAAGATTGGAATATTATTTTCCCATTTGCTGTGATGATTTGAATAGTGGTCATACATGATAGTGGTCATGCCTGTAGATCATATGGCATGGAGAGTGGTCTTTTGGCTGAGACTGAAGTGAACTAGTGGTTAATCTGCTTCATTGGAGTCTTTTCCTCACAGCTCTCTCTGATTTCTGCTCCTGGCCCTGCAGCCTTACTTAACACATTGCATGTTTGCTTATATGTGCATGTACCTGCATTCTGTCCCAAGGAACCTCCCAAACCATGACCTGTCTAAATGCTCCAGTAGTAATGACCGTCTTCGGCTAGATTTCTGATTGCATCTTTATATATATCTATATACTCAGCAATGGATAGATGGCCTGTTGTGAAGATTTGCATTAAAATTTTCTTGCCCTGCTGTTTCTTCAGATGAGTCTGTGAGGCCAAATATGACCTTGAAGGCCATGCTCACAGACCCAGAAGTGGTGTTCGTGGCCAACCTGACCAGGGCCGATGCTCCTGCTCTGACGGCCTCATTCCAGTGTAATGTCTCCCTGTCAACCTCCAAACTTGAGCAGATGATGGAAGCTTCTGTGAGAGATCTGAAAGTGCTCGCCTGCCCCTTCTTGAGAGAAAGGAGAGGGAAGAGTGTCACCACGGTGAGGAAGACTATGGACACTGCTGGTGAAGCCAGGGGGAGAGTGGAATCCTAGACTCTGCTAGGGAGAGCTTGCTGCACATCACAGACGTGGGCTTGACAGTTCGGGCCTTGAGGTTGGACAGTATTAGGAGGCTTAGTCATGCCCACCAGTGGCAGAAGTAGGGGTGCCTCCAGATGAACTCTTTTTGTTGTTGCATTTCTAGTGGATAGATTTTGAATTTGATCAGGACCCAGTGGTTTTTTTTCTTTTTTTCCCCCAGCTTTCTATTTGTTTTCTGCAATATAACCAATGAGTGAATGAAAAAAACAAACTTGGTATGAAAAAAATTTAATTGGAGTCATATGACTAAAAGAGAGGGTTGCATTCTGTTGTTAAAAGTTAATTTAAATTATGCTTTTCATTATTATTGAAATTTGTGCTTTTTCGCTAATTACCTTACTTATGCCAGTGATTTTTAGTGCCATATCTATAACTTTGTGGAAAGAGAATCTTATGTTGCTTGACTCACTTGCAGCATTGTTTTGAATCTGAAGAGTTTTTGAGCTCTGTTGTAAGCACAGAGAAGTGGAGCACAAGTCTCTGTAATTGATCATGAATTATTCTTCGACATGCCATCTTTTATGTGTCACAGAAAACTGAGAGCAGTCATTTCATTGAAGATAGGTTCTAATTAAAAAGCACCATAATTGTGCCATTGTCATGGCCTCATTTATTAAGAAGCAAAGCTACTTTATATCTTTAATGACATATATAGGATTCCAGGCTTCATAGTGCAGTCATCAAGTTTGAAAACTTGAGATCTGTCCACAGAAGGACCGTCTGTGGTATTCACAGCCAATTAGTCTTCATGAAACATCATGTACTCAGTACACCCTAGGCATTAGCTCATGTTTATAGTTACCTTAAAGGTGCATTTTATTCAAGGCATCATCTAGAAGGTATTTCAGCAAGAGGGGAATACTTTGGGATAGTAAACCCGCATCCCCATTCCTTCTTTTTTTGGATTTGGAGTGAGGGCCCTTTTCAGAACTACTTAGAGTCCTTGAACTGTGCCAACTTTTTTCTAGTGTAGAAGAGAGTCACTAAGAGCATCAGCTAATGTTCCTTTGCTTGTAGTAAAGCTGGGCTAGTTCTTACAAGTGTGTGGTGGTACATAATGGATCCGTTACTGGGGGAATGTGACTTTCATTTTTCTGTTTCTAGGTGTTACAACCCTGCTCTTTATTTATGGAAAAGTGCACATGGGCTTCAGGAAAACAAAACATAAATATCATGGTTAAAGAGTTTGTAATTAAGGTTGGTGCCTTTCATACGTATTCTTTGACTGAAGATTCGTTTTTACTTTTATGCAGTATTGTATATTTTCAGGGACCAATAATGATTTAATTAAGACTTAAATTGATTTCATCTGCAGTATTGTGTAAATGACAGTGTATTTTTCTGACTTTAACTGGATAGTCTTAAATTGTGTTTTGCTAACTAATGAATTTACCAATTTAAATACATGGAATACTAAGTGGAACAAAACCTCTTTAAATTTATATGTATTTTCTCTAAGACACTAGGTTAACTGCTGGGATAATATTTAATATCAGTATATATTGTTTATTTATTCAATAAGCATTTTATTTTTTATTTTTGAAGCAGGGTCTTACTTTGTAGCCCCAGTTAGCCTTTAATTCTCTGAGATCCCCCTGACTCTGCCACAGAGATTAGATTAAAGGTGTGTGCCATCACACTGTGCCAGACACTTTTTTCTCTTACTGTGTGTAAACATGTCCTGTGTCGGACATTGGGTAATCATAGTTCTTTCCTGCAAGAGAGTTAATGTCACACATAAGAGAGAGAAGGAAAACAGTGATCATAGTCTTTGGGGCAAGCAGCACACACAAGGTGCTGTTGGGAGAAAAGCAACGGCCAGACCAGTGCGTAAGCAAAGCTCCCTGCAAACAGGGCTTCCTGAACTGAGTCTTTAAAAGTTGGATGATTGGTGAAGAGGAGGAAAAGGCTATCCCTATAGAACTGGCAGTATGCACAAAGTATGAAGAATTTGAACTTAAGAACTTAGAGGGTGGGCCGCTGTGGCTGGACAGATGGTGTGGTAGAGCGTAAGACTCTGAGCACTCCTTAACTGTAGGATATGTTCACAAGGCTAGGGAAAACAAAGGTCTCAGCTGACGATCAGTAAAGAAGTAGTGTGTGCTGGAGTCTCTATTTGGTGATGTCTTATGTCTCTTCAGCCTATTAGAGGAGTGGAGGTTGTGAGAAATGAATGGTAAAGGGATTCTTCTAAGTTATTTACCCCAAGGTGTTTCAAACTCTGGAGAACTCTGGCTAGCCAATCCATCAGGCGCTGCCTCACAAGGAACTTTTTGTACACAGCCAAGGAGAGTTTGAATCTAGTCTGATAGTGCTGGAAAGTTTCCAGGGATTTTAACACAACAATGCCTTGCCTAGATGTGGCATTAAAAACAGTTGTGCTGGTGGCGTTTGAGGGTGGGCTGAGGGTGCCGGCTGGATTCAAGGTGTTATTTGTGTAGCACCGAGGTAGAGAGAGGAATGAGAGTGAGCCCTCAGGACACTCTCCAGCGATGAGCAGGCATAATTTCTAAAATCTGGGGTCTGATGAAAGGGTCTCTGATCTCAGCCTCCTGCTTTTGACCTTGATTAGTGAAGTTAGCTAGGAGCGCCGTGAAAAAGTTGGCTGCGTGTGTAAACTTTTGTTGATGTTCGTGTGACGTCGTCTGATTCTGAGTGATTAGTTTCCCCTTTGCCTTTTGACCGTTGGTGTAACATGGACTACTTAATTCCAGGCAACCTGGGCTGAAATTGTTAAGCAGTTAGTTGAATTCCTGTTTTCTTACTTTCCTTTGTTCAGAACTTAGTATATTTAAATTTAAGTTACTTAATCTTTAACTTTTGAAATCATGTGTTTTAATTCTCTCTTGGGAAGGTATCTATTCTAAATACTTTTCTGCTTTCCTTTTTAAAGATCTCACCTATAATCCTTAATACTGTGATGACAATCCTGGCTGCCATGTCTCCAAAGGCCAAAGAAGATGAGTCGAGGGACACTGATAAGGAGATGGACAATCTCTGGGCTGTCAAGTCTATCACTGACTATAACTCTTGGTTTCTTGGTGTTGACATGGCAACAGAAGTGACAGAAAATTTCAGAGACTTTGACCATCCACCAGTAGAGGAGAATTGTGTGATTGCTGTGGAGTCCGTTCAAGTCACCTTAGAATGTGGCCTCGGGCATCGCACCGTGCCCTTGTTACTGGCAGAGTCTAAGTTTTCTGGAAATGTTAAAAACTGGACTTCTCTAATGGCTGCTGCTGCTGACATGACCCTAGAGGTATGGCCACATTGGCACCCCCAGAGCACAGCTGGAAAGTACCATTGCAGAAGTAAGATGCACAGCTGTAGCAAGTCTCCACGTGAACAGATGGCATAGTCTAATGTTCAGTGTGATGGTGTAGAATTCCATGGGATAATTACTCTTAAAGAATCTCTTGTTAAGTATTCCATGGAAGTAGAGCAATAGAAAGTGGGGGATTACATTGTATTTTTGTGTGTTTCTTTAGGTGGGCTTTTAAAATGGCTTTTGATATAAAACAGTAGTTTAATATATGTTTTCTACTGATTACATAATTATATGATTAATGTTGAACAACCAAGTAATGGAAATTCTGTACCTTTTCAGGTTCACTATTATAACGAAATCCATGCAGTCTGGGAACCACTGATTGAAAGAGTGGAGGGGAAAAAACCGTGGAGCTTGAAACTTAATGTAAGGAAGCCAGTGCTTTGCACAGCGTGATGCCAAGCATCATTCTTAGGAGTTTTCAGTTCAGTGATTTTTCCAAGATTTGTTCCAGGGTCTGTGAAAACCCTTAAAAAGTTCTTGAGGTGATATCTCCTTTCATAGTAATAGTGAAAACATTATATATAATTCTTATTCCTATTTTCTCATGATATACAGTATAGTTTTTGAGAGACTGAATATTGAAGTTCAGCAGGCTGTATGTATAGCAGAAACGAGAATCTCTTACTGCAGGCCTTCAAGGCACTTGTCAAAGACTCTCTTTATGTTTATATATTTAAGATAATTTTTCCATTAAAATGTTAATATCAGGGATAGCACTCCCATTCTTATGACCACAGGGCCAGCTCTACCACCTCCCACAGGCCATGCCACCATAAGACAGGTGAGAAATGGGGACAGCTCTCCCATGCTCACAACTTCAGGGCTGGCTCACACACACCTGACCTAACAGGGATGGCTCTATTGTGCTGCCCTGGTGAGGTGCAGGACCTGCTCTCCCAAGTGTTGCAGCTGGCGGGGGTCCGGGACAGTTCTCCTCTTATGACCACAGGACCCAGCATCGATACGGTAGTAGAAGCTGGAGGCCTTGAACCAGACCAATGACTTTTTGCCATGAACACTTGCAAATAAAAATGGACAAAGGGGTTTACAGCATGCCTCACTGTCACACTGCAGCTTCCGTGATGAGATTTTTAAGGTTTTCCCTTTCTTTCTTTTTTTTTTTTTTACCGTTAAATTTTGTTTTATTTGGAGGGTGTGCAGGGGTGGAGTGTGGATGTGAAGGGACGGGGAAATGAATGGGATCAAGATACATGATGTACTGATGTAAAAGACACACAGAATAAAAAAAAGGTTAATACATAATTTTTATTTTTAAATATTAAATGTGTTCTCAGTTTTCATTTCTAATATAGTACATATTGGTAGATAAAACTCATGAGTAGAACCTCCCAAATTGAGAATTAATATTATTATAAACTCTCTGTTTTTGACATTTATTATTTGACACTTAGTATTTTACAATCCTTAATGTTGAAGTATGTTTTTCTAGGCATGCAGAAATGTGAGATGTGTGCTACTAACAGACCATCACCACTGATCCTCGCTGAGGCCACTGATGGAGGAGTCTCACATATAGAAACTGCTATAGCAAATTCTTTTTTAAGGATGACCACTCACTTACCTTCTATCCCTACTCCTCCTGATTAAAGTAGAGATAGTATCTGGTCTATCTCTCTCTGGCATAATGAGACTGAGAGAATATTTAACAAAGGTTTTTTGTTTTGTTCTGGTTTTTTTTTTTTTTTTTTTTTTTTGGTTTTTCGAGACAGGGTTTCTTTGTGTAGCTTTGCACCTTTCCTGGGACTCACTTGGTAGCCCAGGCTGGCCTCGAACTCACAGAGATCCACCTGGCTCTGCCTCCCAAGTGCTGGGATTAAAGGCGTGCGCCACCACCGCCCGGCTTAACAAAGGTTTTGAAATGCTATTGGAATAAAATCATGAATGTTGTTTGCAATAAATGTAATCCAAAGGCTTACCATATTACTTACCACAAAAGCATAGGAAAAATCATCTTATCTCCAGATGACATTTCCAGAATCAGTTAGATTTTGGAGTCACGCTCAGTTGCTAAGGACCTCAGCACCAAGTCACGCATGCTCAGGAGCTAGCTTGCCCTGGCAGTGTAAGGAGTCAGAAAGTGTGGCTGAGTCCTCATGCTTTGACCTTGGCATCGTGTTGAGCATTTCCTTGTCCATGACCTAAGTGCAGAGAGAAGGCTGCTGATCTTTGCCGAATCACAGGGATGCTCCTTATGGTTGAAAAGGAGATTTTGAGGAGCCATGTTGTGAACTAACCAGTTCAGCTGAATCTTTAGTGTTGAGCTTTTAAAAGTGATCATTGGCTAGTTGGCTGAAAACTTAAATTCTGTGTGGTGTTTATCTTCCTAGGTGAAGAAGAACCCGATCCAGGATAAAAGTTTGATGCCGGGGGATGATTTTATTCCTGAACCACAAATGGCAGTTCATATTTCTTCAGGAGCTACGATGAATATCACAATATCCAAAAGTTGTCTTAATGTTTTCAACAATTTAGCAAAAGTATGTGTGATTCTGATTTGGAACATTTAATGTAGGATTTAAGAAGGAAACATATATGGATTTTTTTTTTCATCAAAATGAATTTCAGAAAATGTGTAGCTGTGGTAAAGTGCTCCTAAGAAATACACTGCTGGGGTTTTACTGTGCTGTGTTCCTTTGCAGGGTTTCTCGGAGGGAGCTGCTTCCACTTTCGACTACTCTCTAAAAGACAGGGCTCCTTTTACAGTCAGAAATGCCCTAGGTGTTCCCATTAAGGTGCAGCCCAGTCGTAACCTCAGGATGATGGGTTCCCTGGAGAAGAATGACCTTTATGATGTGGGTGCTGGTCAGCAGTTGGAGCTGGAATATGCCAGCCTGGAGCCTTCACGTCAAGGCAAGCTGTCGGTCCTGAGTCGGCAGGAGAGTTCCTTCTTCACGCTGACCTTCGGTAGGCATGCTGCGTTCTCCAGAGCATCGCAGAAATTGTAGCAGCTTATTAAATCATCCAATACTGTTTTACTGAAGATGTCCCGTGAGACATTGTCAGAGGTTGCAGTAAATAATTGATAATTCATCTCTGGGTTTTTCTAGACATAAATTGACCTTAATAAGTATCCTATAAAACTTGATTATTGCTGTGCCCTAAAAATAAGTAGTATGTTTCAAAAAGGATGAGTATTCAGTTAAAGGAAAAAAGTGGTCATAAGCAGAAGTCTAAAATATTGATGGTAATAATATCATTACAAAGACAAGGGCATTGTTGTTACCTAGTTTAGAGAATTAAAAAAAAATAGGTTGGATTTTATTTGTTTTCAACATATTCAACCCCTCATTGTTTGGGGCAAAAGTTTTATATTATTAGTTGTTTTTCTTTTTTTTTTTAATCTCAGAGTCTTAGAAAAACACGTTTTTCTAATGATGAGCAAGCATATCTAATGATGACATGTTGTTATTTTGCTTAAATTATTTATTTATTTTATGAGTATTTTGCTTACATGTATGTGTGTGTACCATGTGCATGCATGGTGCCCTTGGAGGCCAGAAGAGGACTTTGGATCCCCTAGAACTGTATTACAGATGGTTGTGACCTGCCATATGGGTGCTGGGAATTGAACCCAGGTCCTCTGCAAGAACAACAAGTGCTCTTTACTTCTGAGCCATCCCTCTAGGTCCAGGGTTTGTTATTATTAAAAAGTGAGTATTTATGCTGGGCAGCGGTGACACAATGCCCTTAATCCCAGCACTCGGGAGGCAGAGCCAGGCGGATCTCTGTGAGTTCGAGGCCAGCCTTGTCTACAGAGTGAGATCCAGGACAGGCACCAAAACTACACGGAGAACTCTTTCTCGAAAAACCAAAAAAAAAAAAAAAAAGTGAATATTTATAATTGTCTTCCACTGTGCTCTGCTTTAGTACCACACGGCTATACAGAAGTGGGCAGTGTCCCTGTGGCCAGGCCTGGCAGGCGACTGTATAATGTACGGAATCCCAGTGCCAGCCGTTCTGATTCTGTGCTGGTGCAGATTGACGCAACAGAAGGGAATAAGGTCATCACTCTCCGCTCGCCTCTGCAGGTAATGTGTGACCACGTGTGTCCCTTGGGAGTGCCAGGCAGAATCCAGTCATTTAGCTGGGTTAGAGAAGTGCAGTGGAACTTCCCGGGCACCTCTGATGACTCAGGAATAAATGGCCAAGTGAACCAGCTTCTGTTCCTGCCTGGCTCTGTCACTATGGTTTATTTTAAATGGCTTGAAAAGCAGTTTTATTTATTTATTTTTTTAAGTCCAGTTTTACTGCCCATAAACCCATAGCACTTATGTTCCTTTAGAGATTTGGAACCCTTAAACATCTAAGCATTATTAGGTTCTTTTGGGAATTTGGACTGAGATGCTATAATTATGGTTGATTGTCAAGTAGAATAGCCTTCTGTTCTCTTAGTCTGTCATCACTTGAGGTTGTATTTTTCGGATGTGTGTGAGGTGTTTAGAATGACCGACTCTCATGGAAAAAAAGAAAGGCATTTTAATCTGTATAAACATTTTTCTGTCTGCTTTTGGGGTTATGTCTCTCCAGTGTCCCTACAGGCTTTATGTGTCAGTGTAAGGAACATTTCTCCCTGCCTGATTCGTGCGTACGGATGGGAAATAATTCACATCTGGACCCTGTCACATCGCAGTTCATTGTTAGCTGCAGGACACAGCACAGGGCAGTCAGGAGAAGAGCTCCATGGCTTTGCTCTTTTCTTTCTCACGTGCTGTGTTAATGGGAGGCTGTAATGGGGAAAACATGGCTGAAATCTTCAAGAGTGGTACATCCTTAATAGTGGTGGCATAAACTAACAATGTCCATGTGATATGTAGATGACGTGGCAATGTCGACTTGGAAGTGTCACTTAAACATGAAGTTTAACATTGGTATATAACACTTAAATACCTAAATATTATTGTTAGCCCGTTGAGATACCTTCCAATATTAAGTTGAAGCTTTTTAGATCTGTAGTAAATCTTTGTATTGCTAATACTTTCTTTTTAACTTATATATCACTTTAAAAAACATTTCTATGTCCATCCCAACAGATTAAAAACCACTTCTCGATAGCATTTATCATCTACAAATTTGTCAAGAATGTTAAGCTATTTGAGCGCATTGGAATAGCCAGGCCTGAGGAGGAGTTCCATGTCCCTTTGGATTCCTACAGGTGCGCACGTCTGTGGATGTATTAAGCTTCCAAATGGGATTGTGGTCACCAGAGCTGGGGATGGATGGGCAGCACTGCGGAGAAAATTTTAGGGTCTTGGGGTGTTGGGGGTGGAGTACAGAAGGGTAAGTGTGCACAGTTAGCATAGGGTGTGTGGAAATGCCATAGTGAAGCCTGCTAATTAGTACAATTAATGTGGGTTGTTAATTATATAAATAAATAAATGTTGTAAAAGAAAAGGAACTTGTGTATTCTTAGTTTTATGAATTGGATCTCAACATTTTAGGGAGAGCAGCCCCACATTTTTACTGCCCTAGCCATACAACAGCTATTTTTAGGACACTTAAGAGTTTATTCTTTTGAGTAGAAATACATGTGTTACCATTGAATTTACAATATAAATTCCTCATCATATATTTGATGCCTTACAATTTTCTAAGATTATATATTTTATTAGCTTGTCTTTAGAGTCAAAATGAAACTATTTAAGTTGTCCTTCCTCTGTGGGGCAGTTCTGTCATTTTGGACATATTCTGAGCTTTCTTAGCAGTGGTTTCTGCATTTGTAAGAATATCAGCACCCACCTTAGTGAGTCACAATGAAGGATCTGAGGTTCTTTTCCTTCCCTTCTGTTGACCCCTCTGTAGATGTCAGCTGTACGTTCAGCCGGCTGGAAGCTTAGAGCAGCAGTACACTCAGTCCACCACGTACATTTCCTGGAAGGAAGAGCTTCACCGTAGCAAGGAGGTCAGGTGCATGCTACAGTGCCCTGCATTGGAAGTCAACTTCTTACCGCTCATCGTGAACACGGTCGCCCTGCCTGATGAGCTGAGCTACATCGGTGCCCACGGGGAAGACTGGGACCCAGCCTACGTGATCCACCTTTACCCTCCTCTCACCTTGCGGAACCTTCTCCCGTATTCGCTAAGATACTTGCTTGAGGTTTGCGTCTTGAATTTTTATGATTATCATTATTATTGTACAGAGTAAATTCTTGTTCTGTTTCGTGGTGTCAGTCTAAGTTGGTGTTGCCTGTTTTTAAGAGGCGTTTATTCTAGCTAACCTGGCGCAGCTGTGCCGCTCGGCCTTCTACTGTGTGTTTTCTCTGTATTAGCATGCTCCAGTCCTCACCGTAGCCTCTGCAGTGGGTGCAGACCTTTTGGCCCCTGTTACTGAGTCGCAGAGGGGTCAATGATTGACCCAAGGTCCTACTGCTAGACAGTGGTGAAGCTGGGATGTAAACCCAGGAGTTCGGCTTCCCAGTTCCTGCTTCTTTTCTCTGCTGCGTTTGTTGTAAATTAAAAGTTTCTTTATTATGTTAAGTCTAAAGGAGAGGAAAAAATGAAAATGGAAATATTTCATCCTGATCTTTGCCTTAAAGTTTACGCTGAAAGTAAAATTCACTATCTGCCGTATGGACACATGGGATGTTATAAATATGATTAAATTTGCACGTTCTATGTTGTTTTAAATTGCAATGGCCTTAGGAAGTGTCTGGAACCTTAATGATTCCTTTTCTTTGTCAAACAATGATCCCTTCCTGAGTATGGAGACAAAAGTTAATTAAGCAAATCAAATAGCATCTGTTGTCCAAAAGAAGGCCACAGTAGGGAAGCCAGGTTTCTATTGCTAAAAAGGTTTATTCTTTGTTTTTAAGTGTGTGTGTTTGTGTGTGTGTGTGTGTGTGTGTGTGTGTGTGTACATGTGTGAGTGCAGCATCCCAGGAGTCTAGAAGAAGGCCTCATTCTTGGAGTTGGGAGTTACAGGTGGCTGTGAGCCCCTGGATGTGGGTGCTGGGAGCTGAATTCAGGTCCACTGCAAGAGTGGTACATTTTCTAAGTGCTGAGCCGTCTCTCCAGCCCAGGCATTAATTTTTAAAGCAGTTCACCTTGCTCGGCATGACTTTCCCGGTTCTGTACATACAGTAGCCATGAGCCACGGTATGAGACTAGAGAGGGTGAAACTGATGCCCATTCAGTGAAATGGCTCATGTTATGATCTAGCTCTGATGGGAATGGCTGGGGTCCCAGATCCAGTCTTTGATTCTTGGCATAGACACAAGTTTTTCTCAAAGCTTAGGGTGGTTTCCCTACAGATAGCCAGAAGACATCGATTGTGGCTGCGATACAGTTTCCTTTGGAGTCCTTAGTAATCGCTGGGAATTTCTAACCTATCAGTGTGTTAGGCTTGGCAGGATATTTAGCCCCGTGTGATCTACAGATTTTGGTATTAAAGAGGATAGGTAAACATGGTTGTGTGTGGTTGTTTTTAGGGAACTGCAGAAACCCACGAGCTGGCAGAAGGCAGTGCTGCCGATGTTCTCCACTCGCGAATCAGCGGCGAGATCATGGAGTTAGTCCTGGTCAAATACCTGGGCAAGAACTGGAACGGACACTTGCGCATTTGTGACACACTCCCCGAGTTCTTCCTAGTGTGCTTTTCCTCGGACACGGCCGAAGTGATGACAGTCGACCTGTCAGTGCACGTCAGGCGAATTGGCTGCCGCATGGAGCTGTCTGTCTTTAGTCCCTATTGGCTGATCAACAAAACTTCTCGGGTTCTCCAGTATTGCTCTGAGGAGATACATGTTAAACATCCAGCCGATTTCAGGGACATTGTTTTATTCTCTTTCAAGAAGAAGAACATTTTTAGCAAAAATAAGGTATGCTCTAACAAGTTAAAATAGGAAAGCTGCTAAATCTAGAGACTTGGGAATCTACAAGCATGTTTGCGCTGTGTGTGCAGCGCCCTTGGTATACAGTAAGTCCAAGGAGACTTTAAAGACAGCAGAGTCCACCTGGACACTGGGAACTCGAAGCAGCAGTCAGCTGATACAGGGCTCCCCATTCTTCAGGGGCGGTAGGCTCACTGCTGGCACTCAAGTCCTGCCGGGCGGAATGGCTTTATTTTATTCACTGTTGCAGTGTTGAGTGGCGATGTGAACACCTGCAGCAGTTGACCTTCCCTGTGCTTCCTAAGCCACCCTTTGGGGAAGCAGCCCAGTGTCCAAGCGTGGTCAGCATTCAGTCCTAGGCTTTTGTGTATGCTGTGCTGTCTACACAGATTGCTAGCCTCCCCAACTCTGTCAGTGTCCCCCCCTGCCTGTCTCTTCTTCTCGCCTGCTTTTTGTCCTGAGACACTCTGCTCATCGCTGATGTGGTGAAGATTTTCTGTTTACAGTGACTCTCCGTAGCCCAGTCACGTTGCTTGGAATCCTGGCTCTCAGATCTCCGTGTACATGATTGTCACCCGAATGGCTTCCGAATTGTTTGCTGAGTCCCGTGCCTGGGATCTTTAGTAAAAGATCTTTCTTGGCAGAGCCTGAGAATTGATGTCTATAACAGAATCCTAGGTGATGCTGCAGTCTGGGAATGACTGTTTAGAGTTTGGGTCAACACGTGGCATTGGGATTGCCTCTGTGTGTGACTTGTCCTCGTGTTTCTTATGGTCTTGGTGGCTGCAGAGGGGTGAGTCTCTTCTGTAGGACTTTCCTCTAAGGCCCAGAGCCGGTCCACTCACTGGCCTCTCACTCTTTGCGTTTTGCACCTCTTGTGTGGTGTCATAATTGTTAGAACGTGCTTCCTTTTATCCTTGTTGAGTTCGGTGCTCACTGAGGATGATGGCCATGTCCTGTGCCCTAGTCTTTCACAGTGTCAGTCTTTTATTATCTGCTGAATGATGTGAAAGTTGTCTTTTATTTGCTAACCTTTTTGAGAATTTTTTTATCTCTGTCATAAATCTAGCACTGGAATATTAAATAGTATTGTGATCCTTTTAAGAAACAGCATAAAGACATGTTTAAATCCATTGCGTTCATTGCTGAGGTGAATGGGAAGGTCAGAGCTGTACTATTCTTTGGTTCCCTGGAACCATTCCATATCATTGTGATTATGATTTTCTGTGTCTCAAGATAGTGGAGGAATTTCCAGAAGACTAGGAATTTTTTCCTATGAAGTAAAATTAATGCCATCTTTTCGGTTTCTTAGATGATGTTATGTGTTCTCTGGTGTAGGTACAGTTAAAAATTTCGACCAGTGGCTGGTCCAGTGCTTTCTCATTGGACACCGTGGGAAGTTACGGGTGTGTGAAGTGTCCTGCCGCCAATATGGAGTACCTGGTAAGAGCGTCCGCTTCACCGCCTTTGGCCTCGTTGACTTTTGCACACCTCAGTAAGCAAGCCGGCTCCTCAAGCAGACAGAAATCTCAAATCAAATTATTCTGTGGAGGACTGTCTGCAGATTTTCTGTGATTACTATATCAGGGAAGAACTTGAATTTGTCAAAATCTAAGCAGGGAGTTGAATCCACTGGAGTGGGAAAATTTAATATTCAAGATACACTGAAATCTTCATCCTATAAGCCCTGTCAGCTATTTCTTAAATCTTAAGTGTGATGCCTTTAAAAATTTGAATAATCTGGTACCACGTAACCCATTTACCACTGCTTCAGAATTCTAATTTTATTGGTAACAGACAAAGTAGTAAAATTTGAGCTTACTAATTATAAAAAATTAACATTTGGATTATTACTAAGTAAAAATACTAGGCAGTAAATCTGTCATTACAAGTTGTCATTGAGTTAGTGACCTTTATTCTGCAGCTGATTTCTGATAAAGCTGATGTAAGAAACCAGACCTTTTCTGTGGTAGAGTACAGCTTTTATTCGTTACCTTGTTTAAGAATTTCTACTTTAGATATTTAAGTTCTGAGTGTATGACGTGTGTCTTCCTTTTTGACCCTGTGGAGAATGAGCTGGCTTGTTTCCTTCCTCAGGTCGGAGTTAGCATCAAAATGAGCAGTTTCAACCTCTCGAGGATAGTCACCCTGACCCCCTTCTGCACCATCGCCAACAAGTCCTCCTTGGAGCTAGAAGTGGGAGAGATTGCCTCTGATGGCTCCATACCGACCAACAAGTGGCACTATGTGGCTTCTTCAGAGGTAACTTTCCCTAAATCATGACTGATTCCTAACATGTACAGATGAATAGGGACATGGAAATGTGAATTGCGTAGATATATTTTACACCATCTCATATATATATATGTGTGTGTGTGTTAAGTATGACAGCAGCTTCGAAAGATCTTTATTTCATCCTATTTTAAAGTAGAAAATTATTGGTAATATTTACTAGTAGCCCTGTCTAGATGGCTAGCAGTCCTTCCCTAGTTCTTCCCATGTGACTACAATCGAAACGTGTTATGGAAAGCACATAGAGCCAATGAGTTGTGTAAAAATGCTTGTGTTATCTTTGATGTGGGTTTGCTACATCAGTAGTGTATTGATTCAGAAATAGAATTTACCAAGTGTTCTATAGTCGAACCACATTTGGGGTTACATAAAGAACTAAGAGTCCCCCTCTGTAGACGGAGAAACAGAAGCTTAGAGTGACATCTGCTCCTGGGGTCTGGACTTGCAGCCTGCCCTGTGCTAGTACCTTCCATGTCTGCGTCTGGCTTTCTGGTGTGTGTAAAGAAGATGTTCTGTGAACGGTTCCTTGTGTATCAGTGAAGTGAATTTGGCAAGACACAAAAGCAAATGCAATGAAGAATATAGATCTTAAGTATTCAGGATATGGAGGCATTCATAATCAATAAGCACTTGAGTTTCTTATCATGTAATTGCTGCAACTACATATAGATTAGTAGATTTTTATTCTAGTGAATGTGCTTGGTTGCACAGTTACATCAATAGTGTTTTGTTTTTCTAGTAGATTCTTACTATATAACCCAGGCTGGCCTTAAACTTGGACTCCTCCTGCTTCAGCTTCTGAGTGTACCACCACACCCAGCTTGTCAGTGTTTTTACTATCAAGTGTAGGGGACATTTAAACACTTTAGATGACATTTTACTCTGATTTAGACTTGAAAATGTGGTTACCCAGTGTCCTTAACGTGGCAGTATCTTATGTCACAGCACAGTTTTAAAACTGGCATTATATTTGTGTTTCCAGTGCATTCCATTTTGGCCTGAAAATTTGTCTGGCAAACTTTGTGTGAGAGTGGTGGGCTATGAAGGGTCTTCCAAGCCATTCTTTTACAACCGACAAGACAATGGCACTTTATTGAGCTTAGAAGATTTGGTAAGTCTTCATATTATAAAGCACCTTGTCTTTGACTTTTAAAACTTGCTTGAACATATTTCTGTAAGCTGTGCTGTAGAGATCTGGTAATTATATGTGGGCCTCTTGTGTGCATGTTTAATGCCAAAATATGTTTGTAAGAACCAGAGCCAGTAAGAACTTGAGACAGTAAGCACTTTGTACAGCTGATTGAACTGTGTAATGGTTCTGTGTGTAACCGAGATTCAGCCAGTACATTAAATATGCTTTATTCCCCCGAGACAGAATGGAGGTATCTTGGTGGATATAAACACTGCTGAACACTCAACTGTCATAACCTTCTCTGATTACCATGAGGGATCTGCACCTGCCCTGATAATGAACCATACACAGTGGGACGTCCTCACATATAAACAGAGGTATGAGAAAAGGCAATGTTAGAAACTTGACTTTGCTGGCATTGGTCCACAGTCCCTTCTGGGAAATGTTGGAGTTTCACATCTTCAATGTCTTCAGACTTTATCATAGTGATAAGGAGCACTGGGTGTTTATTCGATATGCTGGCAAGTCTTGACACAGTATTCATTCACCAGAACGTTTACATTTCTACAGCAAAATTTACATGTACCACGTGAACCTGGGACAAAGAGATGCTATTAAAGGTCTCATCAGTTCAGATGGGTCTTTTTGCCAAATGGCTTCACAGCAAACATAAGAAAAATCTTTGCATCTTTATAAAATTCAGAATGCAGACAAAGGACTGTGAAGTTATTTATTAAACATTATCCCTCCCTTTGTAATTTGGTAATGGTAAGTGAGCCTTTCCCTGTAAATGCATCTCTAGTTGGAGGTAGGGTCAGTAAAGGTTAGAGGAGACATGAGTTGTAATACTGTATCTATACCATGGGTGATAGGAATCTTATTATTCTTGTTCTTGGTATGTTGTCATATGGATGATGTCATTATTTAAGGGTGTGAAAAATAGTTTAAACCAAGCCTGTGGCTCACTCAGGTCTGTAATTTTAGCTCTCCAGGAGGTTAAGGCAAGAAGATTGCAAGTAAAAAGCCAGCCCAGGCAACTTGGAGAGGTCCTGTCTGAAAATAATGCATATAAAAAGGACCAGGGATATAGCTCAATGATAGAGCGCTAGCTTGGCCAGTAAAACCATGAGCTTAATGTCACACACACACACACACACACACACACACACACACACACACACACAGAAAAGAAAAAAGAGAGAGCGGGAAGAAGGAGAAAGAGAGGGGGCTGGGGAAAGGAGTCTAAAAATTTTCAAATATGCAATACATGTAAATAAGTGTGCATGCATGTACAAATTCACTTAAGATTTCTATTTTCCTTGTTCTTTAATTTTTTTTTAGATTTCATTTATTTTTTATTTTATGTGTATGAGTGTTTTGCCTGCATTTATATCTACACTGTATGACTGCAGTTCCTATGGAGGCCAGAAGAGGGCATTTGATCCCCTGGGACTAGAGTTGCAGACAGTTGTGAGCCACCATGTGGGTGCTGGGAATTGAACTGGGTCCTCTGGAAGAGAAACCTGTGCTCTTAACCACTCAGCCATCTCTCCAGTTCTTGTATTTACTGTTCTTAATTCTCATGATATGAATGCAGGCAGAAACATTAAAAGCACAAATTAGGATCAAAACTTAATTGGTTTACTTTTTATCCCCTCTGAGATGTGTTTGCATTCTATAAACGAGTTCCTCTTCCATGTTAATGATCCACTTTAAAGCCTTTGGGGATCTTGTTCAGATTCCTGTTGGGTTAGTGTTGATGAGGTTCAGGACTTTACAGTTTAGTTGGTCCAGCTGCTGGTCCTTAGACTACACTTTGAGTAGGAACGGATGGATTCTTATTTCCTTCTGTCTCTGTGGTACATATTATTGCTAAGCTTTGCATTTCATTAAAAACTTTAAACTTAGGCACTGAATGAAGTTTTGCCATGTACGATGTTGACTGTTCACAGTCATTTTAGAGGGACTTTGATAGATTTGCCTTCATGGATTCCTCTGGTGTGATCCTTCCTGGCTCCACTTTGAAGCTGGAAGTGGTACTACACTGCCACGTTCTGTCTGCCCAGGCTTCAGAACTGTTAGTTATGGACCATGTTAGTGCACTTGTTTGGGATTGAGTTGTATTTTATTAACTAAGCGAGTTCCTAAGACCTTTGTGGTTTCTCAAGGCCAAGGTGTGCTGATCTTCCCTCTGTTGATCATTTCAGTGGGTCACAGGAGGAATTAGTATTGCTGCCAAAAGAAACACGACTCTTTGCCTGGGCAGATCCCACTGGCACCAGGAAACTCACGTGGAGCTATGCATCGAACGTTGGGGAGCATGATCTCTTAAAGGTACCGTTTGATACGGAAATGCTGTCTTCCAGGAACAAAAGCGAATGGAAATGTTTGTAGAAAGTGACTTTTGTGCTTTATATTGCAAATCATTTGTATTCGTTGTTTTTCTGACTGCTGTGATAAAGTGCTGGCAAGGTCTGTTTAATGAGGAAAGGGCTTGTTTGGGCCTTTGTGGTTCATGGGAACGCAGTCCATCAGGCCAGGGACTGGGAAGCAGCTGGTCACATGCCATCTGGAGTGAGGGAGCAGAGAGAGATGAATGCTGGTACTCAGCTTGTTTTTCCTTTTTATGCAGTCTAGGACTGCAGCTCCTGGGAGGGTGCTGTCCACATTGGGGTGTATCTACCCACATCTACTAGCTTTATTTAGAAAACCTTTCACAGATATGTCCAGAGATTTGTCTCCAAGGTGATTCTAGATCATATCAAGTTGACAATCAGTGTAATTAATCACAGGCTCACCCCTGGTCTACTTGACACTCCACCAACCATTTACTTTTATATGCTAGCCTTCTATCCCTTTTGCAACTCCCCATGACCATTTAATAGTGTACATTGCATTCAGCCCCAGCCCTGTTCCGAAGTGTAAGTACAATCTCTTCTGAGACAACCCCCCCACACAATCATGACAAAGTTACATATTTCTAACATACAGTGCCATATAGGAAATATTCCTATTCTAAAGGGAGGGGATGGGGCAAAGCATGGAATGATCATACCCAAACAAGAGGGATCCCAGCAGAGAGAAGGGGAAATCCTGCATTTCCATGTCCAGCCTCTGGGGCTTGTGGAGGAATCATCTGAGGCCCAGAGGGCTGTGCAGCCCTGCCCTACCGGCTCTGCTGCTGACAGCAGACACAGCCCTTCTCTCTGAAGCAGCTCCTCTCCATAGCTGAAGCTTTTCTCACAGATGTCCCATGGTTCTAGCATCTCAAACATCCTGAGATTTCTGCTGCAACTTAGGGGTGCCCCCACACTTCTTCCAATGACCTCTTAGGGGCCTCCTTGCAGGAACTCATCGCCGGTTTGGAGACAGCACTGGTGCCAGTGAAGGGCGCTCACTGCCCTGTCAGCACTAGCTAGGAACTCAAGCCAAGGTGTTACTCTGCCGATGATAGGAAAAAAATGGATGGTTTTGTGTATGTGTGTTCTGTGCATGTGTGTCTATATGTTCATATGGGTGTTACTATTATTTTTATATAAATGATGGCTTTATGTCAATTTGATGACTGGATTTTTCTATCTTATAGTCATTCTTTTTAAGCTTTTCTAATCTTTCCCAGTTATTATATTCAGTTTGAAATTCCATTCAGGTTTAACTCAGTCTTTCTTTCTCCAGGATGAGTGTGGACAGTTTCCATACGATGCAAACATCCAGATCCACTGGGTGTCCTTCCTTGATGGGCGCCAGAGGGTTCTTCTTTTCACGGATGATGTTGCTTTGGTTTCCAAAGCGCTCCAGGCAGAAGAAATGGAACAGGCTGATCACGAAGTCACCTTGTCTCTCCACAGCCTTGGGCTCTCTCTGGTTAACAATGAAAACAAGCAGGAAGTCTCATATGTTGGAATCACCAGGTATACACAAAGGGAGATAAGATGCTGGGAATCCTTAAAAGGCCCTGGGGTTCATAATACCCAGTTAGTGAGCGTATAAACAGATCCTTGTTCTTAATGTGACATATTTACTAAGTAAGTCTTCGACTGTCAGCTGAGAGGCCCAGAGACACGGAGGACTCAGATACTTCTGTGCCTTCACAGTACCCATGTCAGTTGGCCAGGAAGAAAGTCCTTCCTTCCTTCCTTCCTTCCTTCCTTCCTTCCTTCCTTCCTCTCTCCCTCCCTCCCTCCCTCCCTCCCTCTCTCCCTCCCTCCCTCCCTCCCTCCCTTCCTCCCTCCCTCCCTTCCTCCTCCCTCTCTCCCTTTTTTGTTTTAAAAAATGACTTACAAAAACCTTGTGAAAAGCTGAAAATGGTACCTGCATCTGCAGTGGAAATAATTCATTTTGTGCAGTGGAATTTGGGGGAAATTAGCATGCTTTAGGCCACTACAAATAAGTTAGAAATAAGGTTCCTAAGGGAAGCAGTATATACTGTGATCTGTATTTGGAAGGTCTGGGATGTGGAGATCAAGGACTCTAAGATGGATTGTTTGAGCCTTAAAAGTTGATAGACAACAGCATGGTGGGGACACACTCCTAGGAGAGTTTAGGTCCCGGCATCAAAGACAGCAGTCTAGGGACTCTGGAGTAGAGTAGCATCCATGTGGCAAAGTCTGGGTCCCTTGTCATAAGCGCTCTGATGCCCCGCATCAACCTGGAGGGTGTGGGGAAGGGAGTGTGTGGGCACCAGTAACTACAGGTGGCCCTGTGAAGTGTCAGAGCCTTGCAAACTCATTTCCCCAAGTGAGAAATCTAGCTGGAAGTGTTAGGTAGAGATTCACCGCACTCCAAAGGATGCCTGCAAGCATGTCAGGGGAGAGGCCAAGCGCACTGCGGCCTGAGCAGCCGTCTGCTCTGCACTCTAAGTCTTGTAGGGTTAGTTGTTTAGAACTTTTGCAACCAGTTATTTCCCCTGATTCTCTTTCTGCCAAGAAAACACTTGTCCCCTCTAATCACACTGAGTTTGGTGAAGGACTTATTTGGAGGACAGTTTCCCACAATGAAACAATCCGTTTAGATACCCCTTATCCATGAGGAAGTTTTCCCAGGTTTCTTGGTTTTTATCAGGAAGAGCTGTTGAATTTATGTAACACATAGGTAACATTATCAATTACGAGTATCAGTAAGCTAAGTAAATTAATATATTCCAGATTCATATTTACTTTAAGAACAATATTCTTTAATATATATTCCTCAGCAAAGTACAAATTATAAGTCACATCTAACCCACTACCTGTCTATGTACAGCTTTAGATTTCAAACCAAAGCTTTTAATACTGAAAAGATGGGAAAATAATATTTTATAAGAAGTGAAATTGTGTGAATTCACAATGTGCAGCTCGTGAGTAGCATTTGGGAACACAGCCCTGTTTATCGTCTTACATGTATAGCTGCTTCCTCACGGTTGCTCTGTGCATTCAAATCACAGTGAACATTGTCTTGCTATATTGCTTATTTATTTATTCTTAGTACTGGATACCCATCATATGAAAGTGAGAAGAATGGACTTTGAATGTCCCTCTTCTAGGGCATAGCAGAGTGAGCATCATCTTGGACAAAGCATTCATTTATTGTGTAATAATGTTATAGCTGTGCCAGAAGAAGATGGAATACATTGACACTTCCAGACTTAGCATGCTTGCAGGTGAACAGTGGCTGGAAAAGTTAGAAACTTTTCATACAGAACATCTCACCACAGCCCAAGTTTTCACAAAGGCAAATGTGAATGAGGCTGTAGCCAAAGTCGGCTTCTGGGGAACTCATCTGTCAAGTGTAGCAAGGAAAGCCTGTTGTAGTCAGTCACGGGCTGGTTGAGTCCATCTGATTGCAGCAGCTAAAGAGATGTGTGCAGAGATGATAACTTACTAAAGGCCATGAGCGTTTTGGTGAGGACAGTTGTATAAGGAGTTGGGGACATTCAGAACAACACTAGTCAGCAACCAAAGGCCAGTGGCACAGATGGCTCCCTGGCTTTGAGGAGTCAGCTGATGTTCCTTTGCACTCAGTCACTGTGCATCTGGGAAGTCATTGCAGAGCCTAAAAGCTGATGGATTAGCTTTTAAGGGTAGGTAGCTCAGAATATTTTCAAACAGGAGAAAGATGAATTCTGCTTGACTGAGCTGAAGTCTGAAATGCATTACAACTGGGAACAGAATTTTAGTTGGGCAAGTTCATAAAACTTTGAAATGCAAAGCTTTTCATGCTTTCTGTTCTTCATATTGTGTGTCAGCAGATCTACGGGAAATACTTGAGTCTGTTGTATGTTGTCAAACTCAGCCTCACGGGTTTAGCCACCATCACTTCGGTAATGTTTTGGTGACGGTAGAAGTTCCTTGTCCTATGTCTTACCACCCAGCAGTTGAAGGGCTTAGCAGTGGAAACCGCTCACTGAACACTAAATTCTGGGTCAAGAGTAAAATCTTTCTGAAGGGAAAGAGTTACCCTCCAGTACTGCTCTTGCACTTTCACTGGAACTGGAAACCATCTTTTGCTAAGGAATTGACTGTTCCCATATGTGCTTCTATGCAAAATGTATGTTGTCATTAACTCATTTGTAAGACAGTTAATGTTTAAATCATGGGCCATGTCAGTCTGTTGGTGTGCATCCCCTGTGCTGTCTTAAGTTAAAAGCTCTCCAATCCCTGTGTGTGTGGAGAGGACCTATTTTATATCACGAGCCTTCAGTTACAGAGACATTTTTCATATATGCAAAGGAAATGTTTACATTTCAAGATCCACCTGTTGAGGAACATCCTTGTAATCTGTCATTGCAAGTGATTATCTGCAATGTACTAATAGGCTAAAAGGCAAGTATCAGCACAAGAATTTTTTTGAATTTTATAAATCCCTGCCAGGTAATAAATAAAAAATAAAATAATTACAATGTTCTCATAGATTAATGTCAGTGCTTGGAAGTAACTGTGAAATGGTTGGTAAGATGCATGTTATAAATCAGCATGAATATAGGGCTGGAGAGGTGGATCAGAGATTAAGAGTGCTTATTACTCTTGTAAAGAACTCAAAGTAGATTCCCAGCACCCATGTTGGGTGACTCACAAAAACTCTAACACCTGCTCTAGAGATCTGGTGCCCTCTTCTGGCCTCCATAGGCACTGCACACAGGAGCACACACACAGTCACATAAATAAACAATAAATCTTTATTTTTAAAAATCCACTTGGCCGGGCGATGGTGGCGCACGCCTTTAATCTCAGCACTCGAGAGGCAGAGGCAGGCGGATCTCTGTGAGTTCAAGGCCAGCCTGGTCTACAGAGTGAGTTCCAGGAAAGGCGCAAAGCTACACAGAGAAACTCTGTCTCGAAAAACCAAAAAAAAAAAAAAAAAAAAAAATCCACTTGAATAGTTGATCATTTGCAGTTAATTTGGATAATAAAGAACAATAATTGTGTAAAATGTTGACATCTCCAGAAGAATATTGTAGATTTATGTTTCTAAAAATTTGTGTTTAGTTACTTTTATATTTTAAATTCCATCAGTTAAAAATTTTATGGAAGGTTTTTTTTCTTCCCTTGACATTGACAACATACAATCTTTGTGACCCTGTAAAAAAATAAACAGAAACAGTCAGTTGCTTGATTGATGCCACTGTGTTGCCATGAAAGGTCTTTTCCCCTCACCTTATTCTTTGAGCATTTTTTCAGGCAGGTGAAATTTGCTGTTTTAAAAGAATCTCTTGTGTTTAAAATCATCTCTTGGGGGCTGGAGAGATGGCTCAGAGGTTAAGAGCACTGGCTGCTCTTCCAGAGGTCCTGAGTTCAATTCCCAGCAACCACGTGGTGGCTCACAACCATCTGTAATGAGATCTGGCGCCCTCTTCTGGTCTGCAGACATACATGCAGGTAGAACACTATGTACATAAATAAATAAATCTTTAAAAAATGTTAAAAAAATCATCTCTTGTATCGATGTGATTTTCACAGGAAATTGATAGCCAGATAAATACAAAATTCAGCAACCATCTCATGAAAACATATACTTGTAATTAATTTCATTTGTGAATTATTTTAGTTCAGGTGTTGTTTGGGAGATGAAGCCAAAACAGAAGTGGAAGCCGTTTAGTCAGAAGCAGATAATGTCCCTGGAGCAGTCCTATCAGAAGCATCTCGCATCGCAAGACCGTGGCTGGATTAAGCTAGACAGCAATTTTGAGGTATACCGAAGTGTCGTTTGATGGCTTTATGGTTTGTGGTGTTACTGTTTTGGAAGTCCTTTGTTCTAGGTCATGGTACCAGGATTAGGTAAAATTTTAATGCCCTGTGTACAGAAACTGACTCAAAAGTGAATAAACCTGTTTTTATTAGGAAGATTGTCAGTGTACTTAATCAGAGCAGAGTTATGAAACCATTTAACTCTGGCTTTCTTCTCTGTATTTGTCATATGTTCTGCTTGCTAATCATTTCCATGGAACTTGTTTTCAGTAAGATTATGGAGATACTATGACTGTGGACAGAGTTTCTCACATTTTGGGTAACACCTTCACTTTGATGAATACAGTTTGTGATATTACGTATTTTATTGATGAAAATGTACATAAACTTTGATGTATTATTTCATCCAGTGGGAATGATTGTTGGATGTGGGTTAGCACCCACATATAAAGGTGTGCTCTTCATGGGTCACATAGAGCAAAAACATGAAGTCCTCTTTGCTGCACAGTGTCTCCAGAAGCTTCCCTGTCTTTCTAAACTGTTCCGCTGCAGGCCTGAGTTTTGGCTGTTCTTGTCTTTGCCATCCTTGGGCACAGTTTGCACAAGCCCCAAGTCATGTTCTCTTCCTACTCCCATCAGGGTTTGTGTGTGCCATTAGCTTAGACAAAAAGAAGCTCAGCTTCATTATTAAACTGTTTTGCCTAAGGATTCCCTGAAATTGGGATGGAGAGATGGCCCAGCAGTTAAGATCATTGCCTGCTCTTGCAGAGGACTGAGGTTCAATTTCCATCATCCAGTGGCAGCTGACAACCTCCATTAACTCCAGTACTAGGGGATTTGATGCCCTCTTCTGGCACCTCATCATGGGGCACATGTAACACTTGAAGGCAACTCTCATATCCACAACATAAAAATAAATTAGACCTATAAAAAAAAGAATTGCCTGCAATTCTCTGTTACTGTTGCTTTTTTTCTATAAAGCATTTTAAGTACAGTTTCTACCATTTCAAGCATTCAGAATTCCTAGTTTCCTAGTAAGTATTAGGAAAGCAACACTTCTGTTGCAGAGGCCGTGGCTACAGATGACCCGAAGAGCTCCTCCAGTTGGGTGTGGTGGTTTGTGTATGTCATGTCAGAACTTGGGAGGCTGAGACAGGAGGGTTGCTGTGAGTTTGAGGACAGCCTAGGCTATAGAGTGAGACCTGACCTCAAAGGAAACCGAATAAAGCAAGATCCCTTTGTGGGACAGAGAGATGAATGTGTCCTGCTTATGCAACGCCGTGAGTGAATTGGAGTTTTAAATGCTGTTAGAGAGCTGCCGGGTGACACCAGCTCATCACAAAAGCGCTTTGGTTGTCTTACAGGTCAATTTTGACAAAGTTCCGATGGAAATGCGACTTCCTATCCGGTGCCCTATTAAACGGGACTTCTTAGCAGGGATTCAGGTTGAATTTAAGCAGTCTCCTCACCAGAGAAGCTTAAGGGCCCAGTTATACTGGCTCCAGGTAACCTTGCCTTAATTTACTCTTAGAAAGCTGTGGTTTGTGGTGTTAAATTATTATCTTCTGGGGTGTAGCTTGAGAATAGTAAGTAGGCGTAGTGTGCATGAGGTCCCCCAACCAGTCCTCAGCAGTAAAGTTATAAAAGTAAATGGGTATTTTATTTATTATTATTGTTTTTGTATGTGTGTGTGCATGCGCATGTGTGAGTGTGTGTGTGTGCGTGCATGTATGTGTATTTTTTTGCCCTACTCTCACACACCCTGTGGACTCAGCTGCTCACCATACCAGTCCAAAGCACTGTATGCTATTGAGACAGTCAGTTTGACCATTGGCCTGCCAAGGGTTTTCTTACACTATTATGTTGTTCTTATACATTCCTTTCTGTTTGTCATGAGAACCCTAATTAATGGGCTTCTTCATGGCAAAGTGCAGAGCTTTATTGAACTGTGTTTGGGGGTGATTTCTTACTAGTCCCCTTCTCCATCCTTCCTCTCCTCTGCTCCCCCACCCTCCTTTAGTGCCCCTCCACCTCTCCCAGGTTTTATTTAGGTCACCTTTTCTTTTTCCACTTTCTCTAATTTTATATTCACTTCCTACTTACATTTTATTTGAGCCCATAGAGTCAGAATTTCACATCCCAAAGAACAGACATCTGCCTTGCTGTGCCAGTGTGCTGCACAAGGTCAATGCAGCTATGAGATTTTCATTTATTCTCTTCAATGAAGGCATGGCCTCCTTGGGACACATAAGGTTTACATGTAGCGAAGCTGCTAATGGCACCTCCTGTGTGTGTAGATGCTTAATTTCCGTCTCTGGAGCTGAGTGTTTATGTTTGACTTGCCCTAACCTGATCAAATGGTTTGTGCTTCCAGGTTGACAATCAGTTACCAGGCACCATGTTCCCAGTGGTATTCCATCCCGTGGCTCCTCCCAAATCCATTGCTTTAGATTCAGGTAAAAAAAAGAAGAGAGAGAACCACCGACATCCTTTCCAGTGTGACTAGTGGAAAGCTTGACTCAGTTCCTTTCTCCTGTGTTTCTTTTAGAGCCCAAACCTTTCATCGATGTGAGTGTCATCACAAGATTCAATGAGTACAGTCAAGTCTTACAGTTCAAGTGAGTCGAGTTCTACTGTTCTCATCCAGGAATCCAAACAAGCATCCATTTTGAAAATACATTTTGTTGTCCTTTTGTTGTTGTTTGTACAGAAATTCTTTTCCCAATGAATATATTGGGGGGCTAGTGGATTTTTTTTTAATACTTAGACATATTTTAAAGTAGTCTGCACATATTTCCATCTCTAATTTGAGTTAGAATATAAAGTAGTGAAGTACAGATCTGTGAGCTGTGTTCTTTACAGCAGGTGCCTTGAACTTTGAGACTCAGGTGATATGTGCTGTGTCTTCTCATTTATCATCTCTCCTGTGACATGATAAATGTGGGTGCCATGTGGGACTTTGGGTGGAAGTGCTAATACAGCAGTATTTCTTCAGTGGTGGCTTCCCCAGACTAATAACTAATAACAGCCTCGGAGACTTTGATCTTATTAGCATAATGTTAAGACACAAAGAAGTAAGAACTTACTGTAGCTTTTAGGTGAAAAAAAATCAGTTATGACCATGTTTAGAATTTTTTTTGGAGACAGGGTCTTACTGTGTAGCCCTGGATGTCCCCAGACTCACAGAGATCCATCTGCCCTTGCCTTCTGAGTGCTGAGCTCAAACCTGTACACTACTGCTCCTAGCTTAAAACATTATACATATTTCCCCACAGGTATTTTATGGTTCTCATCCAGGAAATGGCCTTAAAAGTTGATCAGGGTTTCCTTGGAGCTGTTATTGCCCTGTTTACCCCAACAACTGCCCCTGAAGCTGAAAGAAAACGGGTAACAGTTTTTTATTTCTTGAGCCAAACTTAAAATAAAAAATTAAATTAGCCACCTTTGAGCTAATCCTTATAGTGAGAAAAAAATTAACTGTTTGAAAATTTTTTTCAGACAAAGTTAATCCAGCAAGATATTGATGCTCTCAACACAGAGTTAATGGAGTCTTCCATGACTGATATGTCGATCCTGAGTTTCTTCGAACATTTCCATATATCTCCTGTTAAGGTTTGTTATTAGAGGACGGGTGTGATTGCCTCAGAACTTCTGAAGGGTCTGTATACCGGTGTAGCTTCATTTGTTACATCAGGTATTTGTTGGGGTTCCATTTGACCAATGGTGACAATTAAGACAGTCCTTTGGGACACATGTGCAGCCATTAATTCCCACAGAGGTACCACTGGAGCGTGTTCTCTGGAGTTGGATTAATAACCCCTGTACTCAGGGAAGAAGCTGACAGCGGCGTTTCTTAATTAAGCGTAGAGTGCTCACCAGTGTTTAATGTTTTGGCTGCATTTTGTAGCAACTACCACTGTCTGAACAGAGCTGTGGTGGGTGCTCTCGCTGGCATGTGAAAACGCTGAAGTAGGTGTTATCTGTTGACTGGTGTGTTTGCTCCTTCCCAAGTGTGATTGTGTCTAAGGGAGTGGAAAATTGAATACCTTTCACTTCCCTGACTGCACCTTATGAACCCATTCCCTTTCTCCCTTTCATTGTTCTTTACAGCTCGTACAGGGGAAGACGACTCCTTAGTAAATTCACAAATGCAGTCAACTGTCAGGCGCTGAACCTGTGTAATGGTCCAGATTTACAATTAAGTACTGCTTTACAATATTGATGATCCTTTGCATTCTCAGGAACTGTCCACAGCACCATAGATTCGATTATATTCACCAGTGTGTTCGGCTAACAGGGTGTATAAAGCAGAGTTGGTATTCTAAACTGTTGTATTAGTTTGGAGATATCAGGCATTTCCAGAGTTTTAAGTTTAAAATCACTTTATGTAATAGATTGTATATAGTTTCATTCTAACCAACGAGTGAAGATCAGTTATCATTGGGATTAATGTTGTAATCATTGATTGTTATAATAAATTATTGGCCTTAATTAGATAGAAATGGATGCTTAGTCATTGTTTTGCCTGGTGGATTGCTTGTGTGCCAGTGGGCACGTTTTACTCTTAGACAGTGATTCCATTTTGCAAAGGATTCTGGTCTTCTCTATCCAGATACAGAGGCGTTTATTCACTATAGGAATGGAACTTTGATGTTAGATCAGACTAATTGGTATTTTATGGAAAGACCAGCAGGAATCAAAGGTACTTGCGCTGTGTCTGTTGGGCTGTATGTGAACAGGATGTAGGAGACTTCCCCGGGGCACCTTTGGTGGTGCTGGAAGATCTAGTCCCTGGGTCTGCACAGCTTTGTTTGGGTTTTCCATGTATTGAATGCTGTTTTTCTTTCAGTTGCATTTGAGTCTGTCTCTGGGTTCCGGAGGTGAGGAATCAGACAGAGAGAAAGAGGAAATGATTGCCATTCATTCTGTGAACCTGCTGTTGAAAAGCATAGGTGCCACCCTGACTGACGTGGATGACCTCATATTCAAGTAAGACCCTCGTGAAAGTGCATGTTGGGAGCCACCCATACCCGAGGGGCTTCAGGACGTTGATTCGCTCCAGTAGTGCGGTGTTAGCTGAGAGAATGGATGCGTCTTCCTGCTCATGACTTGAAGAGTGTGGTCTGTGGCTAGTTACACTCCAGGCTTTAGGACAAAGTTACAACTTTGGTTATTTGTAACTATTTCATAAAAACTAAATTACTCTGAAGTGTATATTATGAATTGACTGTGTTTTACTACTGAGTTCTAGTTTTTTTAATTAAAATTTTTTTTTCATTTTACATACCAACCTCAGTTCCCTTTCCTTCCCCTTCTCCCCACCTTCCTGCCTCCCGTTCCACCCCGTCCACTCCTCAGTGGGGAATCAACAAAGCCTGGCATACCAAGTTGAGGTAGGATCCAGCCCTTTCCCCCTGCATCAAGGCTGAGCAAGGTATCCCACCATAGGGAATGGGCTCCAAAAAGCCAGTTCATGTACCTGGGATAAGTCCTGGTCCCACTACCAGGGACTCCACAATCAGATCAAGCAACACAACTGTTACCCACATTCAGAGGGCCTAGTTTGGTCCCATATAGCTTTCCTAGCTGTCAGTCCAGTCCGTGAGCTCCCACTAGCTTGGGTCAGCTGTCTCTGTGGTTTTTCCCATCATGATCTTGACCCCCCACCCTTCTTGCTCATATGAACCCTTCTTCCTCCCTTCAGCTGAACTCCAGGAACTTAGCCCAGTGCTTAGCTGTGGATCACTGCATCTGCTTCCATCAGTTATTGGATGTAGGTTCTATGATGACAATTAGGATAGTCTCCAATCTGATTACAGGGGAAAGCCAGCTTAGGCACCCTCTCCATTATTGCTAGGAGTCTTAGATGGGGTCATCCTTGTGGACTCCTGGGAATTTCCATTTGGAAACGTGTGGCAGTGGGTGAGATTGCAGTGTGATATGTAGCAGAGTGTAATGAAAACCCTTCGTTGCTCTCAGGAGGAGGTTGTGTGTGCATGCCAGTTCCATCTGTACTCCATAGCTGTCTACTGAATGGAATAGTCCACAGTGGTATTGGAATAAGTGGTTACCTGAGAGAAAAAGCCCTTTTAGATGATTTCCATCTCACTTGTGTGCTAAGATTCAGAGAAAACAAGGAGAAAAATGCAAGATTCAAACTGAAAGACTTGAATAGTTAAGGGCTGGGGAGAAAGCTCAGCTGGTGAAGTGTTTGAGGCCTGAGCTCAGTCCCCAGAACCCACACAAAATCCAGGGGTGGTGGTGTCCACTTGTGACCCAGTGCTGGGGAGTGGAGGCAGGAGGGTCCCTGGGTCCCAGTGTGCTGCCAATCTAGTCTACTTGGTCATTTCCAGACCAGTGTGAGAGCCTGTCCCCCCTCCCCAAATGGCAGACAACACCTTGAGATAGCATGCAAGGTCGACTTCTGGCCCCCACATGCTTGTGCACATACTTGCAAGATAGGTTTGATTATGTAAAAGTTAAGTACTCGGGCTGAAGATTTAGCTCAGTGGTAGAACATGCATGCACACACACGTGTGTGTGTGTGTGTGTGTGTGTGTGTGTGTGTGTGTGTGTGTGTGTATGTGTTTTGGAAGGCAAGACTGAGTTTAATTTCTCCGGCTATAAAGAAAACGACAACCCTAGACACTTTTCTCAAAACCATGCTGTGGAGTAGGATGGCCGATGGGGCAGGGAGATGGTTCTGGTCCCAGGGTTAGACACAGAGCAGCCAGACTGTGTGGAGGCCTCACAGTGAGAAAATGGAGTGGCCGGCAGGTCTTAGAGATGGCCACCATCATTATCAGAAATACATACAGATACTAGAGAGGGATGAATTAAGAAATGGGTACTTTTAAAAATGCTGATTGTTTGAATGGAAACTTATATGTCTATACATACATGCATATCCACACACAGATGCCTTCAGGGTTTTTGTTGTTGACCACTCAGTAGTTTTTGGATGTGTGTGTGGTGGGGAGATTCAGTTATAAAATGACCTGAATTGCAACCAAAGAGGTATCCTCACTGTGTACCTGCCAACACCCTTTATTATAACAACCTTGAGTGTATCTGAAAACAGGATTGTTCTCTGTGACTCTACTGTGTGATGGATGCTACACACACAGTCAAACGCTTATGGAAATTTTGAAAAAAAAATTATTAAATACATATTTTAAAAATATAAATACACAATTCATAATGTTGAGTTTAAAAGTGACATACAGAATATTTTAAGTTTTGGGCTGTATAGAAAAGGAAAGAAAGAACCAAAAATGGGAAGCAATAAGAAAAAACTTAAAATGTAGCATGTCATTTTATCATTTTATCGTTATTTAAAGGTTTTGTGTATGTGTGTGTGTGTGTGTGCACGTGCGTGTGTGCACTTGCGTACTCCCTGCTGAGGATAAAACCAGGGCCTCACATATGCTACACAAACACTCTAACACTGTGCTACATCTCCAGCCTTGTGGCTGTCTTTTTAAAACTGTTTTCCTCTTTATTTATTTATAAAAATCTTACATGAGAATTACTGTTTTTGTAACAATTTTGTTACCATAATATTAAGATACCAACTATAAATTAAATGTTACTGGAATTAGCTGCCACTGAAAGTTTCATTTTACTCAGAATATCATTGTTGTAGTAGCCTTAACTTTCCCTTGTCTCCCTCAGACTTGCTTATTATGAGATCCGCTATCAGTTTTACAAGAGAGATCAGCTCATGTGGAGTGTCATTAGACACTACAGTGAACAGGTAACTTCCTGCTGCGGGAGCCTGTGAACACACTTCATAAAGTGGGTGGACGAGAGTGGAGTGTGTGCGGAAATGTCGTGGTTGACTTGGGTCTTACTCCTCTGTGGCTTTCTCTGTTGTTGTTGGCTGTTTGAGACATGCTCTCCTGCAGTCCAGCCTGGCCCTCAGCACTACAGCTGAGGCTGTCCTTGACTTCCCAGCCTCCCTTTCTCACTCTCCCCAGACGTGGGTTTACAGGCATGTCCCATCATACTCAGCATTGCTTAGTGGTTGTCTTAAGTGTCTGATTCAGTTCTTTTTTAAAAGTGAATTTTACTCTAGATTAACTTGCTTTTATTTCATTACGATATAAAAGCTCAAACATCATTTTATGTGGGTCTTACAATGAACTGATTTCTTTCAGTGTAGCCTAGATGTCCACATCAAGAAAGGACATCAGATATTCTAAGTAATTCTAATTTTTCCTCTTGAACGTTTCATACATGCATATAATGTTTTGATTAAATCCACTCCCCCTTCCAATTCCTCATTACCCACTTCCCTCCCATGCTCCCTCCCTCCCTCCCTCTCTCCCCCCCTCTCCCCCCCATTGAGTTCACTTAGTGCTGCCAGTGTGCATGGGTGTGGGACCGTCTCCTGGAGTATGGGTAGAATCACAGTGGCCATATCTCTGATGAAAAAGGACTCCCCTCCCTCTCCCTGTAGCCGTCAGTTGCCAAAGTTTCTCAGTGATGGGCGGGAGTTCATGGGCCCCTGCCCATCCCTGTTGGGTTTTGGCTGGCTTGATGTTGTGCAAGTCTTGTGCACACAGCTAGTTCTGTTTCGCTAGCTTGCCTACCATTACACACTTAAAAATGTTTTCTTCCAGGGCCCCTTTCCTTTTTCAATGATACCTTTACCACTTCAGGAAATGTAGAATGCAGGCTAGGGGATTGTAAGAGGGCTTCTCAGCCAGCTTCTCCCTGTGTATCAGGTACTGCGGGAGTTGGGTATATAGGCAAGGAGGGGGCAGCATTAGAAGCCACTCCGGTACAGTTGCCACATGGAGCTGCAGGGCTGCATTCATCTTTCTGTCCTCTGCTGGGAGATCACTCTTCTTGTGATGCCCGTGGACAGTAGGTTCAGACAAGTATACATTTTCCTTATTTTGCCTTAATTACTAATGATTGCCTATATAATTTAACAATAATAAAACAATGAAGACAGCCAACAGTCATTGAATTTTATATTCCCTTGCTGTGCATGATCTTCCATGCAAGGTCAGTGTAATCTTCCATTTTGCAGCTGGGCAAGCCGGGATTAACAAGTCCCTTGTCTGAGGTCACACGGCTGGCTGCTAGATGGCAGATGTCTCTCACTGCTAGCAGTTTGATTGAAGACACACACGACAGGGTATCAGGTTTAGCTCCGTTCTTCCTGTCGTCCCCTCCTCCCATTGCTTCCTAACGTTTCTTCAGCACCTGGGAAGGACTCAGCTGACTGTCTTTTCTTCTGTAGTTCCTGAAGCAGATGTATGTGCTTGTGTTGGGCTTGGATGTGCTTGGAAACCCGTTTGGACTAATTAGGGGCCTGACTGAAGGAGTGGAAGCACTGTTCTACGAGCCCTTCCAGGTACTGGCTTGCTGTTCATCTACCTGTATACAAAAACAGATGTCCTGCTGTCTGGTGACAAGTGTTGGTATTTTAGCTGTATATGTCAGTGGAATAATGTTCAGATAATTTGAAAAAAGTTTTCGGTTTTTGTTCAAAGTACTTTTGGTGACATTGAAAGATTGTTGACATTCAGATGAACACATCTAATGTTTATCCAGGCCATGAAGTGCGCCTGAGGTTCGGGTATTCAGTGTAAGTGTCCGAGAGCTTGGTAGATTACAGACGGCTTCTGCTGCCATAGAAAGGACAGAGCGAGGTCTTAAAAACCAGCTGTCCACGTTGGGGCTCTCATTCCACGTATCCACCTTTGTTTCAAGAGTCCAGAAGGCCAAAGTCATAGAGTTTTAGAAGGACCATGTGGAGAGAATAAGGGAGGGATAGAGCCCCACACTGTGGACCCGTCCTGTGAGCAGAGCTGGCGTTTCACTCCGGTGGACATTTGCCCTGGGAAACCAACTTCATGTTGTGGTCAAAGCCTGTGGTTCCCACCTGTGCAATATCCATCTTGTCGAATCTGCTGAGATTTTGTGGGTTGAAACTATTTTTAACCACAGTCAGTGTACATCTATCAGTATTTAAGAGGTAGAATAAAAATGCTTTGGTCTCAGTCCTTATGGATTTTTATACATTCTTTGTCTTCATGGATTCTCTGTAATGCTAGGTTAAAAGTCTCACACTTACTGAAGTTTAATACTCAACCTTTTTTTGGATCAGGGTGCTGTTCAAGGCCCTGAAGAATTTGCTGAAGGATTAGTGATTGGGGTGAGAAGTCTCTTTGGACACACAGTCGGTGAGTATGACCTATGTGTGTATGTATATGTAATTATTACTCTAAAGTACATTGTTTATGGAAAGCAAGTGGTTATCTGTAATAAGAGAGAGTTCACTTTTCTATTAATCTCTCTTAAAGCACATTTCCTTTATTTCAGCTGAGGTGTGACATAGCAGTGGCCTCCTGGACTCTATGTTCATAGGTTGGGTGAATGTGCTTTAAAAAGTGTGTTAGTCCACTTGATAGCAAAAAGTCATAGTAATTTTCCATTTGCATGAGAAGGATCTGCAGGTGCCTGTTTAAAGCAGGTGGATGCTGCTGCCCTGGCCCTGACTGACTTGACTTCTTGGTGTGCACTCTGTAGGTGGTGCTGCGGGAGTCGTATCTCGAATCACAGGTTCTGTTGGGAAAGGCCTGGCAGCAATTACAATGGACAAAGAGTATCAGCAGAAGAGAAGAGAGGAGATGGGTCGACAGCCTAAAGATTTTGGAGACAGTCTGGCCAGAGGAGGGAAGGGCTTACTGCGTGTGAGTCTCCTGTTGAGTCTTCCGGAATCCACCCCAGACGCACTGAAGCTGTTAAACTAATGCCACCTGCTTTATGGATCTTTCTGCTGTGAATTTCCTATGATTTAATATTCGCAAAATCAAAGTGATCATTTATATGTGTGTGTGTGTTGTTCACTGTCAGGAAGTCCTCAAGCCTTAAAAAAACAAAACAAACCCCAGAAAAACAAATGTAGTATGTCTATGGAGACCTCTAGTGGCTGGTTTAGTGTTAAGCACCTTCCATTTGTTAGGGGACTGATGATGGATTTTTCTCTTGCAGGGAGTTTTGGGTGGGGTGACTGGAATAATAACAAAGCCTGTGGAAGGTAGGTAGAGAACATTTTCCTACTGCACAGAGGTGAAGGGTGTGTGCATGCTATTGCTTCTTGGTGTTTGAGAGGATTGCTGACTAAATTTTATATTATAGTCCTGATTATTAATGTATTTGAATGGTGTTCTTATCAAGGCCAACAGACAACTAGATTCTCTGAGGCCCTCAGTAGCAATTGATGTGGATTAGTTGTATATATTCATCCTGTGATAAAAACACCTGCTTTTCAGTGCATTCTATCAAAAATCCTTCTTTCTTTTCAGAAATTGGTGAGCTAAATCTAAAGCTTAAATGTAATTCAAAAGATCTAAAATAACTAAAGTCTCCTTAAAAATTAAAAAAAGCAGTGTTGGAGGACTCACATGTCCCAGCAGTGCTGTATGTCCCGGTTTTAAACATTGCAGCATGAAGCTACAGTAAGCTTACATGGCATGATGCTGGCATGAAGGGAGGCATGTAGGTCAGTGAGCTTTTGCAGGTCCCTGAGATGGGTGCTGAGATGATCTAGCAATGGCTCCAGCAGATGGTAGTTACATCTGCATGTGGAGAACAGTAACCCATCCCTGATATACACTGTAAAAATAAACCCAGAATGGTTGAAGTGCCGGAGTGTGAGAGCAAAACTCAGTACTTAGAAGCAGACGCAGCAGCTAGTGCTGTGGTTGGGCAGAGCCCTTCCAGACAGGACACCAGGGTGTGGGTCACAAAAGAAAAGATAGAAAAGTTGGACTCACCAAGATTTACATTTTTATGTGTTGAAGAGTACCATGAGGAAATAAAAAGGACAGCTTGCCAAAATTAAAAAATATATATATGCCTTGAAAGAATATTATCATAAAAGGAAAAAAAAATCCACAAAATGGGATAAAAGTTTTGTAAACTATATTTGATCAGAGATTGATATATTGACTGTAGAAAGAACTTGTGCAAGCTAACAATAAGAAGATAACCCAACTTAAAATGGGCAAAGGATCTGAATAGACTTTTCCTCGAAAAAGATATGCAAACGGTGTATTTCATTAGTCATCAGGGAAGTGTGGATTGTAAATCAAAACAAGAGTCCACGTAACATCTGTTAGGATCCCTAAAGCCAGGTTAGTGAGAGTGAGAGGCAGCGGGGGTCTTGATGGGCTGCAGTTAGGAGCACACAGTAGTGCAGCCGCTTAGAGGAGAACATTCTGCCTGCCCATCCCCGGTCAAACATGGAGAGACCACGAATCAGCAAGGAACCCTAAAGTGTTGAAAACAGACATTCAAATAAAATCTTACATGTGAACGTTCACAGCTTCATTATTCATTGTAGCAAAAACATGGAAAGACTGTGTATCACCAATGCATGACTAAATAAAATGTGGCATATCTGCTCAATGGAATATTGTTCAGCCGTAAACAGAAACCAAGAAGTAATTAATACATGCCACAATATAGATGAATTTAGAAAACATGATGCTAAGCAAAAAATAGCCCAGTCCTTGTAGACAATACAGTGAATGCTACTTGGATGCAGTGTGCAGAAGTGCAGCTCCACAGGAAGTATTCTAGGTGATTGCCTGAGTCTGAAGAGGAACAGGGAGGAGTGGAGGTAAATTGGATGGGTTCCGATGAGGAGGTGGGGAAAGCGGGAAGTGATGAACTGTAGGCACAGAGTGTCTTTCTGAGACAACAAAGACTTTCGAAAATTGATTGTAACGATGTTGTACAGTTCTTAACACACAGAAAGCACTTAATTTGTATAGTGGGATGTTTTACAGTGTGTGAACAGAGTTTCTAATAGTTGTGAGTTGTTTTAAATATACCGCTTGGATGTCCTAATGGTTGTGATGGAATGTGTGCTTTCTGGTAAGTTCTCAGACCTCTCAGGCATGGTTGCTGACTGAGCAGGATCAGTGCCTCCGTTCTGCGCGGACCTCAGGGTCTTCTGGGACTTGCTGCTCACCCTTAGCAACTGCTGCAGCAGGGCTGGCTTTGGCCCAGGAATCTGCTTAGGAGGCTTGGAGAGCAGCCATGTTATCATGTGAAGATGAAATGTGACGCCCCCTCAGATACCTAAATACTCGTGGCTTCTGAGTTGGCTTGGGGTTTGGTTGGGTTCGAACTTGCTGACCTTAAACTATCATTGCGTATTCATTTGCCTTTGGTTTCCAAGGTGCCAAGAAGGAGGGCGCTGCTGGCTTCTTTAAAGGAATTGGAAAAGGACTCGTGGGTGCCGTAGCTCGTCCAACTGGCGGAATCATCGATATGGCTAGCAGCACCTTCCAAGGCATTCAGAGGTGACAGTCTCCACACGGTGGGGAAGGTGTGCTGTGTGTGCCTATTGCTTCTGGGCATGTGTGAATGGACTGGGTGTTTAGTCTGTTCTTAAGGCTCTTGAATCTAATCGGAAGCTGTGGAGGCTTTATAAGGCAAAGGGCCATGGAAAGGACTACAAAACGTGAGCCTTATGGCCCAGTTTTCATTTATTCAGAGCTTTAAATGTGCTCCCCTTACGCCAGGCACTGATAACAAGGGTACAAAGTATCCAGGACCTTTCAGGGATGCTTAGAGTTCATCAGGCAAGTCTTTAATAATTTTTTCTTCACTTTGAATGAGTAATTTGTAATTTATAAATTACAGTTTTTACTCATTTATTTGTGAGTTTGACCAACATAAATTTGTCTGATTTTGAAAGAGTCTCACATCTTATGTGGTACCTTATTCAGGGTAGCAGAATCGACTGAGGAGGTGTGCAGCCTGCGTCCACCTCGCCTGATCCACGAAGATGGCATCATTCGTCCATATGACAGGCAGGAATCTGAGGGCTCCGACTTATTTGAGGTAAATTCTGCTCTTCATGTTGTGAGATGGGAAGGGTCTAGGACTTAAGATCTCACAGGTGGTTTTTCAAGTCCGCGATCATGAGTCTTTGAAGGAATCTCCATGGTTTGTAGAGTAGCATGTATTGTTCTGTATGATGACCTGGCAGGTAAGGAGAAGTAACTGGTAACTATTTTCTGCACGGGACAGGAAAAAGGCACAAGGCTTCTTTTGTGCAGAGAAGACTGTCTTTAAAGGAGCTGTTGGCTCCTTCCTTCACTGTCTCTGTGGCAGCTCTTAGTTACCGTGCTCAGTTTTGGCTTCTTGCTTTGTGGCTAATAGTTGGAATTCCTCTGCTTCCTTTGCTCTCAGTCAAATGAACATACTCCTCTTACTGTGAAAAATCTAAGTTAATTCTGGTAAACAGGACTGGAGGAGAGAAAAAGAGATTATACACTTATATCTACATTATAATCTCGTTAAACATTTAAAAATTCATATATTTTGGCATTTTGTTTTGGTTATAGTTTCATTATACTTAAATAATGTGTACATACTTAAATGGCTATTCTCCCAAGACAGGCTTTCCCTCAACAGAAATACACTAATATTTTTGTACTTTATGATAAAGACTTAATTATTCTTAGCCTTTGGTTTTCGTTGTATATGATTACATTTTATCTTTTTGCACACTTCTAACTTTATTTTCTTTCTTTTTCTGCCTACACAGCAAGAACTGGAAACACAGGAGTAAATGTTTCCTGTACTGCCTGATTCCATCCTTAAAATTCAAACTACTACTATTAACTGTGTGTGAATCAGACTGAGGGTTAATTTTAATGAAATTTTCTCTATAACTCACTGCTGTCTGAACTTTTCATAATAGTGGCTTGAGGACAGTTGAAAATTGTGACTTCTTGTAATTCTGTACATGTCTAAGCGGTGCAGGAAATAACTTGGCCAGTTTGGGGTTGGGGGTCAAAGGATATTGGACGCAGAGCATATATTTTGCTACAGTTTTGGAAATTTATCATTTTTGTGTATTAGGTTGTTCATGTACAGATGAAGTTGGGAAGGATGGTTCTATGCAGTGAGTGTCTCTGTATATTTGTGAATCTTGATGATGGAGTTATGTAGAGTTCTGCTCCATATGTCACCAAACTTACTCATTATGGGACTACTAGTAAGCAATGTGTCAGTTTCTCTGAGCTTGTCCTTAGACCTGACAGGCACAGGAGTTGTAGGACAGTGTTCCTTCAGTACCTTTTTCTTTCTGAGCTCACTTGCAGCTCAGTACATGAAGTGTTTTTGTGGAGTCTGCACCCTTAGCCTTGAGCAGAATGCTTCTGGAAAACAGAGCCTTCTGGTTGGTTATGCTTACTTCGTAGTTACTGAATTTAATTATTGTCAGTAGACTCAGTAGCAGACCGTGTAATTGGGCAAATTACCTCTGTGGCAGTTGAATGTATAGAGACCTTTACCTTTTCAAAACAAACTCTTTAGAGGCTGGGACGATGGCTCAGTTGGTAAAGTCTTTACAAACAAGCACAAAGACCTGAGTTCAGATCTCCAGTACCCATATAAAAGACAGATGTGGTGGTGGTGGTATCTGTCTATCACTCCAGTACTAGAGTAGGGGCTGGGAAACCGGCAGAAGCTGGGGCTCGCTGGCAGCCAGCTCGCTTAGTGAGCACCAGATTTAGTGGGAGAGCCTGTTCATGAACAAAGCAAAACAAAAGATAGAGAGTAATGGAAGAAGATACCCGATAGTGACCTTAGGCCTCCATACATACGTGTGTGCATACCTTCATATACACATGCACAGACATACACATGCATTTGACTTTGACACTTCATAAACTTCTTGATGTGAAAAAAAATTAAATTATCGTTTATACCCCAGTTAACTCTCAAGTTATAGTTTAATTTCTTTTTAAAATAAATAACGGAAATGTTTAATGTTGTAATTTAACAGTGTCTTATCAAACAATTACAGTTGAAAGTAGAAACCCCACCCCTAATATATGTTTGAAGATAGTGAAACTGTTAAGATGCAAGCATTCAGTAGGATTCATTTTTTTTAGGCAGGGTCTCACTGTGTGGCCTGTCTGGCCTAGAAACTCTCTGTATTGACCAGGCCGGGCCTTGAACTCACAGAGATCCTCTTGTTTCTGCCTCCCAAGTGCTGGAATTAAAGGCATGAATTTATATGTTTTTAAACATATAGTTATAAAAGCCAATTATTTGAATGCTTTACATTAAAAAAAAAAACAATTTAAAGAGAAAACAATTGATGTCCAGCAACCAGACAATGCTGGACAGACAAAAGAAATGACTTACATCATTGGGCTGGGGCACAGCTCAGGTAAAATAGCACACACAAGGCCTGGGTTTGAACCCGGGACCACTGTGTTCCCCTCAAAATAAGACTTCTGTGCTTATGGGACCAAGGATAGAAAAACATGTAAATATTAACAGTAGCAAATAAATAAGTAAATAAATAAAATTAAAAAAAAAAAACCACATCTTCTTGTGCCTGGGTAACAGGGGATAGGCACAATGTCCCTGTGTGTGCAGCTTCTGTGAGGATCAAGCACAATCTGTCGCTTCAGATGCTGTAGGTTCTTGTGTCAGAGCCACAATTTTTAGTTTTCCTGACTATACTTCGATTTTACTCAGACTTTTGTGAACCTCTGAAACCTAAGGTCTTTATTTATTGTGTATTTTTATTTTATTTTTTTAGCTCCTTAGTGATTCCTGTGGTTTCTCTTTTTATAAATGTATATTACTAAGCACAAAAGGTTATTTTGGCTAAGCATATAGTCATCTCGTATGGCGTTTTAGTTACCATATCAGACAACCCTTTACACTTGACTGTATTGTAATAATTACTGGAAGGGACGGAAAATAAGTTGCTGTAGGGTTTGGTAGTTGGTTCCTGGGTGACTGAGACGTTTAGCCCACTGCAGCTCCTGCTTGCCCATCTTGCTGCAGTCAGCCACTTGGGTCAGAAGCACTTACTGGTTATTTAGACTCTGCTGGACTGACTCCATAAGGGAGTAAGTAGACATGTAACTGTCGCAGAGTCTTAGAGTATTAGATTATATCCTCCTAGATCTTACTGTCATATTAGTTTATTCGAAATAATTTATTTGGGGATCTTTATTTGGGGAGCCTTTTTAGCTTTTTTTCTTTTTACCTCTCAAGCATTCCTCTGTGTTCTCTACTACTTTGCTGTGAAAAGCCTTACTCACATGCCGTGTGCATAGTCCACTCCAGTATTCCCTTAGGAGATGCTGCTTATGCTGTACATGTATGTGTATGTATGTATATAGAGACAGGTTTTATTTATTATTTATTTTGCTTATGACTCTTACGGTCATACAAGATTTAAAGTGGAATTCCTTGCTTTTTTTCTATCCAAGTGTGTTTTTCCATGTATGGAGATGTTTCATTAACGTTTTACCCCTCGCCTGTCTACCCACTAAGATAACCTTTGTTATACCGTTGTATATCTGACTGTTCTCAGTCCCCTGTATCGGCTCCTGTGCTGTACTTGGTACTGTTAACTCCTTGATAAATACCGCTGTGCATTTGTATTTTGCCATTTCATGCCCTGTGCCATTTCCTTAGAATTGATTTGAAAGGGGTGAGAGGGAATGGGCAAAGGACCCTTCTTTAGCAAAGTCTTACTAAATTCCTTGTGCTGCGTTGGGAAGAGAGCATCACTTTATTCAGTCTGGCTTCCTGCTGCCTTCAGTGGCTGAGGGTCTTACTCTGAATTTCAGAGTCTACTGGATCTTTACTAGCACTGAAACGATATTTTTCAGTGTATCTTGGTAATAGAGTTCCCATTAAGGCTGTTGGTGGTTGAAGCACAGCTTGATAAACAATGGAAATATTAGGAAAGAAGCACGTGTCTCTACTCCCTCCGGCACCTCCGGCTTACACGTCCATCCCGAGCTCCAGCTCAAGGCACTGCATTATTACAGTGTGCTATTCCATTTTCCCATTTTCCCTGAAGAAACTGAGGTATTGATGGCAAAATATTGGAGCTAATTCCCAGGGGCAAACTGTGAATCAAGTGCCCATCTCCTCTGAGATGCGTTCTGAAAATGCCACCTCAGCTCTGTAGGAGCTCTCTTCCTTATTCATGGCTTTTTAAATCCTTGGTCATGGTTGTTTTGTCATTGTCAAGTTTGTGGGTTCCATCCCCAGCACCACAAGTGAAGAAGGTACTTCAGCTTTGAAATCACACCGCCAAGTATGCTTTCTCTGCTGTGCGTATGTTGACTTTGTGATCCTAGTGCTGTTGGTGGTATGTTCTCAGTCCTGCAGGGTGACGGGCTCCTTCATTCAGTGTGTCTGTCTGTCTTCTGTGTTTTATGCCCATGTGTCATTTGATCTTTAATTATTCGCTATAGGTGATATCAATAGTAGTCTTTCATTAGTATGTGTTATAAAAACTGTTTGTATTTTTAATGTGTATTGACTAATTTAAGTCAATCGTTTTAAGATACTTGAAAAAGAAAATAAATATTTTATTGGCTACAATTTATACTTGGGTTTTTTTGTGCATTAGAAATAAACTGTGCAAACTATTTTGAAATGCTATTTCAAACTATTTTGGAATTCTTTGTGTCCATAATTGTCTATTTTAGTCAGAAATACAATTTCATATGAAAATGTTCCTTTTCAACTTGTACGTAATCTACAAAACCAAATATGACCAAAACCAGCAAATGCCTTGGAGGTTTACTATTACATAGTACATAACCTTGTCCAAAGAAGTGGTTGGGTCTTAGCAATTTAAAAATTACTGTTTTTCATGTGTGTGCCTGAGTGTATGTATGTGCACTGTGTGTGTGTTTAAGCCTTTGGAAGCCAGAAGAGGGCATCAGAGCCCTTGGAACTGGAGTTACAGGCGATTGTGAACTGTTGTGTAGGTGTCGGAAATAGAGCCCAGGTCCTCTGAAAGAGCAGTAAGTGCTCTTATCCACTGAGCCAGCTCTCCAGCCCCTGGGCCTTAGCTTTTAAGAAGGGTCACAAACTTCTCTCAGAGGAATCAGAAGAAAAATATAAACCATCCTCAGAAAAGAATTTTAAGACCATGATTTCTAAATATTGTGTTCTTTGGTGAGCAGTTATTAGACCCACACAAGCCCTTGCCAGGGAGGGACCCTTCAAGGACTGCTGAGACATTAATGTAGCAGTTTTATACTTACCACGTGTTTATATATTCTTAATTAAGATGTATGATTGCTTCTGGTTGATAGTTTCAAATCTCTTAAGTTACTAAGAACAAGATGTTTTTCATCAGACGCTCACCTGGTAAGCATTCAATACATTTCTCTTTAAGGCAATAGTGAAAAGTAATTGATACTGTAAATAAGTTGTTTTCTTGCTTCAGATGCCAATATGTAGTATTCTAGTTTTGTTTCTAATGTACCTTTTCCAAACATTGATTATCATTGACTATTATACAGATAGTATTTAAATATATATAGTTCCCAAGTCTTAAGTCTTGTATCTTTTTCAGAACCATATCAAGAAGCTGGAAGGCGAGACCTACCAGTTCCACTGTGCTGTTCCTGGGAACAAGAGGGCAGTCCTTATGATTACTAACAGGTATTGGCATCCAGATGCAGCCTAGCTGTGTTCATGGGAGGACTTTCAGAGGCTGTAGTGACAGAGGAGTTGGAAAACTATACTTCAGGGACAAGGTGATCATTTTCATTCAGTCACAGAAACACAGTTCTAGATAGTTCCGAGAGCACGTGTTCAGAGACCCTTATTCTGGAGATGCAGAAGCTGGGCCCAGCTTGGCTTAGGACTTATCCAGATGTGGCAGCTGCTGATAACCCATTGAGCATAGCCTTCATCCTGCAGTGGTGATGTCATGGTAAGGAGTCACACTTCAAATTGAAGAGGGTGATATCACTTTCCCTTGTGAGGTTTTATTTGTGGGTATTGAGAAATCCCTTTTAAGGATGGTATGGTTTCTATATGCCCATCCGAGTTCCTTCTCAGTATTTTGGTAAGCACTTTTTCTAGAGAAAAGGGGTTTGTGCTTAAATATCAAATGTAGTGTCTCAGGATTTACTCTAGAAATAAACATCTCCAGATAATGACTGTAGATTAATGCTTTTCCAAGTGCTATATTTTGTAGGATTAAAGCAGAGTGTTTAGAATAGGCGCACTCTGCCCTAGTTTCTTCCTTCTCCCTCTCCTTTACCCATCCCTCCTTCCCTCCCTCCCTCTCCCTCATGCTCCCTCCTTCCCTCCCCCTCCCTCCTTCCCTCCTTCCCTCTAATGTGTCCATTCTATCTATCTGAGTTTTGGAACTCAAACCCAGGGTGTTAAGTGAGTGTTCTTGAACTGAGCTGCAACCCAGCTCCTCACTGTTGGACCTGAATATACCTGCATGAGAAGAAAAGTACGAGAAGGTGAACTACAGAATCCAAACTTTGAACATGTCTTTCTAAAGAGGTTAACCAACCAGTCATATAAGGAAGGCTTGTTCAGTCATCTTATTGACCCATTAGTTGAGGTGTGACCACAGGAGCTGTAGAGGTGGCTTGGTGCTTAAGAGCACTTGCTGCTCTTGTAGAGCCCAGGTTCGGGTCTCAGCATCCACATTGGGCTGACCTCTGACCTCTGTGGGCAGCTGCACTTAAGTGCACATACCCACGAATACATACACACTTACAAACGAAAATAGACCTTTAAAAAGATCTGGAGTGGAGACCTTAGAGACTGCATGCCAGGGTGTGTCACACAGGAGATGGTGAGATTTGAACGGTGATACTTGGAGCAGGAAAGAGAATGGAGGCTGCAGGTAGGGAGAACAGCTGTTGGTGGAGTGGTCAGAAGAAGAGAGAGCTTAGAATCGCACAGAACAGGAAGCTGCATCTGGCGCAAGGCCCTGATACCTGATACTGAACTGGGCTTAGGGCCAGGGGTGTGGGGGCACTCATCAGAGACTGGTTAGGAGGCTGTGTGGGTGTTGAATGTGTCAAATGGGGGAAGGCTCTGCTTCTGCTGGCTCTTGCTCTGCAAGGGCCAGGGGTACTGTAGGTATCGGCCCCAAACAAGTCCAAAATTCTCCTGGCACCCCCTCTGAGAAACAGTGTCGGGGCCCGCTGTCATTCCCCTTGACTACCAGGTTCGTTCAGGTCTGCCTTCCTGAGCACCCAGAATCTAGCCATTTCCTCTCTCACTCTACAACCACTGTCGTAAGTGAGGCTGTCACCGTTTCCTCATCGGGCTTCGCAGCAACTGCCCGTCTTAGTTGTCTGCTCCAGACCCCGAGCCCCCACTCTCCTGCCTGTCACTGGAAGTATGTCTAAAACAAAGAACCTTCATATCATATCCAGTTACCTAATAACTGGAAATAAGAGAAAGCCCTAATTTCAGGATGACAGTGAATAAATATCATTCTAAAATTAGGCCTTAAGGTGGTTTTCTCACCAAAGTATGCGTTTGGTAATCCAGCCACAGACCTCCACACTCCTCATTTAGCCTTTCCTTTGGCTGGGTTGGTGGCACCGGCCTCTTATTCCTGCTGCTTGGGAGAGAGAGTCAGGAAGATTGCAAGGTTAAGCCCTGATTAGGGTACTGAGTTCAGGGCAATGTTGTGAGATCCTGCCTCCAAATCAAGAGTGATAAGGTGCATGGGGCCATAGCTGAGTGAGAGAGTGCTTGCCTAGCCTTTGTGAGGTCCTGAGTTCAATTCTCAGCACCGCACACTCAGTCCCTTCTTTGTACACTTAATCTGTTGCTGTGTCTGTATTGTCTGAACAATAACTGCCTCTCTCTAAAGAGATCTCCTTTTCAGTGGTCAACGAGAACTCAACCCCACACCGTCAGTACAGCCCGTCCCCTCTCCAGTGCGGCCCACCCCCCTCTCCAGTGCGGCCTGCCCCCTCTCAGTGCAGCCCTCCCCCTTTCCAGTGCGGCCCGCCCCCTCTCCAGTGCGGCCCACCCCCTCTCCAGTGTGGCCTGCCCCCTCTCAGTGCAGCCCTCCCCCTTTCCAGTGCGGCCCGCCCCCTCTCCAGTGCGGCCCACCCCCTCTCCAGTGCGGCCTGCCCTCTCTCAGTGCAGCCCTCCCCCTTTCCAGTGCGGCCCACCCCCTCTCCAGTGCGGCCCACCCCCTCTCCAGTGCTCTGCAGCTGTGTGGCATTGTCTCCTGGGCTTGTTTTCCCTTCTAGGCACTGGGTGCCTCTCAAGCAGAGTTGGAAAGTTTGTTCTTTTCTCTGGCATGCTTTCCTGGATGTTGTTTGAGTTCACAAATCTGCATTTCTAGTTTTACTGTCTTTAATGGAGACTTAAAATCAAGTATAGTTGTATCAGTAATTAATCTGACTCACTGACTGGGAAATCAGTGTGAGTGTCCTTTAAGGATTATATTATTTTTTTATTACTATTGAGTAAAGCGAACCGTTCCTCCTGTGATATATACATTAGCGTTAAAATGTTCAAGTCTGGTATTTATTAGTAGGTCCGAAGTGCGTCTTTGCTGACATTTGGGCTTGTGACATTTCCTGCACGGTCTGTCTTGGCTGGAAGGCGTAAGTGACTGACAGGAGGGAGCAATTAGGAATGTTCAAGTAAATTGTCTTCAGGGCCTTCTGTTCTCTGCCTCCCAGATGAGGGTGCGTCCTGCACCTCTTGTGTTTCAAATGGGATTCCCCGCTCAGTTGTTTTGCTGGTTCAAAACCCCAAACAACATTACTGAATTCTTCCAGATTGACAGAAGGGGAAGTTTGAAAGTCCATTTTGTTATGTAGAGAATTATATTGCATTCCATTTGACATTTACGTAGACTTTTTTTTTTAATGAAAAGCATGCTTTTCTCTAAGTGAAATTTTTTAATTTTTAAATTGTTTTCTTTATTCTTAAGAATTTCATGCATATATACAATGAAATATGATCTTATCTGTCCTCCATTTCTCCCTTCCAACTGCCCTTGTATCCTCCCCCAACACGCTCCCTTCTCAACTTCACATCCCTCCACCCTCTTTTTTTTTTCTTTTTTAATAATCCACTAAATCTAATTTTTGCTGCTAGTATGTGCATGAGTAAGGGCCGTCCACTGGAGTGTAGGAAACCTACCAGTGGCCATACTCAAAACAGAATGATTCTCCCTCACTGAGGACTACCTACTTCCAGGAGCTCCTCAGTACTGGGGCCTGGAGACCGGCTCCCATCTGTGCTGGGATTTGGGCTGGGCTGAGTTTGTGCACGTCTTGTGCAGGTAACCACTGTGGCTTTGAGTTCCTGAGGCTGTAGCCATGTCAAGTCCAGAAGACAGCAGCATGTCACAGCTTCCTCCCACCCTCCAGCCCTCCCTTTCTGTCTGCCTGCTCTTTCCTGAGTCCTAGGGCGAGGAGGTTGATAAGGATTTCCCATGCCACTTCTGGCTGAGCCCTCGGCCTCTGGTCCTCAGCACTCTTGTGTGGGTCAGTTTTGTTCTTTACTAAACACATGCGGAATAAAGGATGGAGCTGAAATGTGGCTGTATTTGTTTTCTTTTCCAAAACAGGCGGGTGCTGTTTATAAAGGAAGTTGAAATCCTAGGCCATATGTCTGTGGACTGGCAGTGTCTGTTTGAAGATTTTGTGTGTCCTCCCGGAGTCAGTGAAAATCTGCTGAAGATTTCAGTGAAGGTAAGAAGATAGGAATCAGGCCCTGAGAGCCCGGGACTCAGTCATCAGTGCTTTCTGGCTGCCTCATGGTTTCAGAGGCAGACTGTCTGGAGGAACAGTGCCCTTGCTGTCGGAGTTAGCGCATGCTAAGCTGTAAACAAACCTGACTAATTTTGTGTAACGTTTATTCTGACATAGAGTGAAATGTCAATTTATCTGCCAGAACCAGGGTGGTGGCAGCTACTTCCGCCTTTTGATAAAATTAAGCATTAGTGAGTATGAGTTTTTCTTTCCTAATGTCTATATCCATTTTGCTAGACTCTTAGACATTTCTAGAAGCATTTTCCCTGCTAAGCTTTTGGGAGATTACGTGCTTCAGTGGAAATAGCTATTAGGTCTAAGGCCTGTGGGATGTTTAACAGGTTGAACCACTTACTGTGCAAACGTGGAGGCCGGAGATGGATCCCAGAACTCTGGGAAACGACCCTGCAGAGTAGGTTTGACCTCTGCACTCATATTGTGGCCTGCACACCTAACTGCCACACATCACACAAGAGTTAAAGATAGACTAGGTCTGAATAGCTCTGTTTATAATTTGGTGCGCCCAGAATGTGAATATGACTTAGGTGTTGTGCGTCCTTCTGTGTCCTTGCTCCCATCCTTTTCTAAGGATGAACTTTCCATTCCACGGTAAAGCATTAGCAGAAGTGATACCTCATCTCTGCTGGGTTTTTGGGCTTAACCACTGCAGGGACACACACTCTCTCTCACACACACACACATACACACTATTCTAGATGTATTTTCATCTCTCTTAAGAAGATGTATATAATTGGCATCCTAAATATGGTAGCTTTTATAGTGTCTTCGTTTTGCCTAAATAACAGTGATATCATCCCCTTTGCTGAAACTCTCCAAACAACATTTCCCACAAGAATTTAATAGATTTTTAAATAGGTTTGAAGTGAATGTCCTTTACTTCTCTTATTGGAGACATTTGCAAACAAAAGTTCAGCCTGCCCATTTGTGTTCTGGAGCAGATCCTTACATAGTACAGAGAACCCTGGTAGGAAACGTAGTTTTGGAGCTGGGGCAGACTGTCCTGTGCATATTTTATAGTTCCCTGGCTACTACCTATCTCTCAGTTACTTTTCCATTGCTGTGATTAAACACCATGAAAAGGTAACTTTTAAAAGAAACAGTTTAGTTTGGTGCTTACAGTTTCAGAGGGTGAAAGTCCATGATTCAGGAGCAAAGGCATTGTGGCAGGAACAGCTGAGAGCTTACATCATGATCTGATAGTTGGAAGCAGAGAGAAAGAGAGACTGAGTATGGTGCCAGTCTTTTGAATCCTCAAAGCCCGCCCCCAGGTACACACCTTCTCCAACAAGGCCACACCTCCTAATCCTTCTCAAATAGTTCCACCAACTGGAGACCAAATATTCAAACATATAAGCTTGTGGGAGCCATTCTCATTCGAGCTACCACAGTACCTTGCTTTCATATCAGTGGTGAGAATTGAGTCAATGTATTTTACATTGTATAAGAATTTTATCTGTCAGCAGAGGGAATGAAGGGGAGGGCCTTTTGGTCTGCCACTGGTCTGTCAGCTGTCATGTATTGTCACACTGTGATCCTGTAGGCTATTTATTGTTGCCTGCAGAGGCTCTTATTTTACACAGATAGGCCTATAAATTCCTACTCTAGCGTGCAGTCGCTCTCCTCATAGCGAGGTGATTTATTTCATACAGTTCTTGATTGCATGCGTTGCATAGTATAGTGCTTATAAAGTAAGTTGACATTTAAGTGTTCAGTTAAAGATTACGGTATTTTTTTTCTTCTAGAGAATAATTTCTTTTCTCCCATTATTTCTTTTAAAACCAGGAACAGGGTCTCTTCCATAAAAAAGACAGCACCAGTTTAGGCTGTCTTCGGAAAATTTACCTGAAGGATTCCATCACAGCAAAGGTAAACTGTTCATTTTAACAACCCCCTCAAGATTTTTAACCGGCAGACCTTTACAAGCCTGTCATAGCTAGTAGCCATTATGTCTCACACATTCTCTACTACTGGTAACTTTGACTGATGCTCCTGTGAATGACAGACTGTGAACTCACCAAAGAGGGAGGGTTGTGGTTCACATTGGGTGGGCGGGTGGTGGCCTTGTCCTTGTCTAAACCTGTACGGAGACTCCAGTGTCCCTGCCTCCCCCTGCCCCTGGGTGAGCCAGAGGTTAGCTCAGTAGTTCATACCCTGCTTTGTCTTCCAGAGAGCATTCGATGCCATTGAGAGCGCACAGTCTTCAAGGCACCAGCAGAAGCTGATGAAGCAGCCTTCACTCAGGCTCCTCAGGCCCCAAGTTCCGTCTTGACCGCAGACTTTACAAGGCTGCTGAGAGCAAACAGTCACTTCAAAAATTCTGGAAAGAGAAACTTTCTAGCAATCCCTTAGATTTTTTTTTTTCTGGGAAATCCAGCACTGTGTTTTTCTTTTGGACTCTTAGTGTTGAGTCTTGGTTTTGCAACTCTGCATACATTAGGAGTCTGCTGCTATACCATGTAGGTCAGACCTCAAAGAAACACCACTTCAGACTCAGAAGGAAATGTTCATTAATATTAAAATTGTGAAACAAAGGATGGTGGGTTTGTTTTTAATTAGTCTTTACTGAAGAAAGGAGATTTTAAAGTGAGTAGTGTGCTTTGAAAGGTTTTAGCCAGACAAATAGTGGACTCTCTGACATTTGTTTAAAGGTAATTTGTGCAATAATTGACCTGAGAGAACACTTTTGGTAAACCAGGTAATTGACCAAAGAAATGCCACCAAAGGGAGAGATGGCATTTTCTTTCTTTTTTATTTATTTTTTCATGAAAATGTTACTTTTCTCCTAATAGGGCGAATTTTACATGGGTGCTTCCCCCCACCCTTTCCTCCTACTCACAGAATATGGGCAATCTGGAAGTTTCAGGCAGCCATGCTCTGTTGTTTATAGTGAGGTCCTCACTAGATGTCAGAGTGGGTGCTTTTTCAGATGAGTTCATAGGCACAATTACATTTTTCTGAGAATTGAAAACAATTACTATAAGCTTCTCAGCATTCAGAAATATGTAAAACACAATATTTTTTTTATATTTCCAGAGATTTATTTTAGAATTTGAAAGACTGCTGAGGGTGCTGTAAGTTAACATATAATTCTAATGCATGCCTGTAAATGTCTTTTAAATATTTGCTAGGAGGAATATAAACTCTCTACTTGCTGAATTATGTATGTTTTTATAAAAGTCTGTATAGAGTTGGAAAACGGGTGTTCCCTTTGTGCGTCAGTCAGCACAAGCCCCTGTCCTTCCCCATCTCTCCAATGCGGGTTAGACACAGGCTCCTTTTGACTCTGAGGGGCTTAGTCTCCGTGGATGAACCTTTAGCTTCATTCAGGGTGTTGAACATGGCGTTCAGTTGAAGCACAGAGTCAGTGACGAGATGAAGGTGTGGATGCTCTGGGCTTGCTCTGCCTTGGTTGATGTGTGGTCATCCTTTACTAGCCTGGGTCATGCTTTTAAGACGGCACCACAAGATTTCTTAAATCCCCATGGTTGCTCCCTGTTCCTCTAAGGAGGGAGTGCAGAAACCAGTGTCTGATTTTGGTAGTTGCTGGATTTTTCAATTCCGTTCCTTACCCCCACCCTTCTTTCTTTCATTTAATAGGGTCTCACAATGTAGACCGGGCTGGTCTTAACTCACTGAGATCTGCCCATCCATGCTTCCCAAATGCTGGGATTAGTGTGCGCCACTGTGCCTGGCTTAATACTTTTATTCCTGTTAAGTAAATCATCACATATAAAACTGATAGCTTTAAACCTAACTGAACTTTCTAGAACTAGAAGGTGGTGATGAGCCTTCTCGAAAGTACACCAGCATCCCTTGTTTTTAAAACTGTCTTGACCAGGAATTTGAATATCTGATTACATTTTTCATGTTGGTCGTAGCTGTTGATGGTACCGTCAGTATTTGTGGCATTGTCTTGCACTGTTGGTTTATTCCAGAAACAAGTGTGTACAACACTGCACTAAGGACAGTTAAATCTGTAAACTCACTGTCCCAGTTGACCACCTTCGAGTATCTGTGACATTTTTATTTGATGTAATTTCCTGGGACAGAAGTTGACCCACTGGTTGGATGTAATTAGGTATGTTGTGTGTTTTTCTTTAAATGCATTCAGAGACTTGCTTATAAAGTCCTGAGAGAAATAAAACATTGGTACGTTGTTTACGTGTGTGTGAGATCTCTGTGTTAAATACTGAAGTCACATTCTCTTCTCATTTTCTCCCCCTTCCCTCTTCTGATCCCGTAGTAATCGGAAGATAGGTGAACGGTTGTGGGGGGCTTTACCCAGTGCTAGTGAGGGAAAGCCTCTTCCTGGGCGCTGAGCCCCTTTCCACACTGGAGCTGTGTGGCCCAGCTGCAGCACGTGGGATGCACAGCTAGCTGCACTGCACTGAGCTCCTGCCTTGCATGAGTTCTCAGCCCCTGGGGCGTTTCCTGGGGGACAGACTTCATGGTGGCGGACTTGGCCGTGGAGTCTCTTCAGTGGTCTTGCAGATCTGGACTGCTTCTCCCCAGTCTCTTGCAACCTCCTCAGTCTTTGCATTCCTGACTCCGCACCTCTCCCCCTGGGCACGCAGGGCCAGTCTGAAAGCCCATCCAGCACTGGGTTATCGAGGAAGACTCACACATGGCCTGTAGTGAGGCAGATGCATCACGATCCAAAGAGAACAGAACGTTGGGAGAACACACTTGGGCTTCCTAAGGAAGTGCGAGCTGGGATGAACTTCTTGCCTGTGCTTCCTGGGTGAGTGTTTTATTTTGAATTACACATGAGAGAAGCTACACCAGTGTCTTGTTGGTGCTTTGGGAGTCTAAGTCCACTAATCGGGGCGGCGGGGGGTGGGGTGGGGACTCCCTAGACATCTGTTTTGTTTGTTTATTTTAAAGAAAGCTTCATGTGTGTTTCTAAGGCACAGCCAGAACTAAAAAGTAATAATCTTACTTTAAACAGGATCAGAAGGCGCTACAGATGTCATTGCCCGTTCAAACGTGGCATTGCAGTTAACTGCCTGAGCTGTAAGAACCATCCTCATCTTGGAGAGAGAAGATTCTTTTTTTTAAAAAATCTTATGTACTCAGAATAAGTCCTGGTCCCACTGCCAGGGGCCCTACAAACAGATAAAGCCACACACTGTCACCCACATTCAGAGGGCCTAGTTCAGTCCCATGCAGGCTCCCCAGCTGTCAGTCCAGAGTCCGTGAGCTCCCACTAGCTTGGGTCAGCTGTCTCTGTGGTTTTCCTAGTCATGATCTTGACTCCTCAACCCCTTGTTCCTATAATCCTTCCTCCCTCCCTCTTTTCAACTGAACTCCAGGAGCTTGGCCAAGTGTTTGGCTGTGGGTCTCTGCTTCTATTAGTTACTGGATGTAGGTTCTATGATGATAATTAGGGTAGTCACCAATCTGACTGCAGGGGAAGGCTAGTCCAGGCACCCTCTCCACCATTGCTAGGAGTCTTGGCTGGGGTCATCCTTGTGGGTTCCTGGGATTTCCCTAGCACCAGGTTCCTCCCTGACCCCCTAATGGCTCCCTCTGTCAAGATATCTCTTTCTTTGCTCTCCCTCTTTGCCCCTCCCCCAACATGGCCATCTTGATCCCTCATGTTCCCACCTCCATCCCCTCCCATCTACCTTCCCCCCTAGTTTAGTCAGGAGATCTTAACCCTTTCCCCTTCCTGGGGCAATCCAAGCATGATCCTCTTAGGGTCCTCCTCTTTACCTAGCTTCTCTGGGTTTGTGGATTGTAGCCTGGTTATCCTCTGCTTTGCATCTAATATCCACTTACGAGTGAGTATATACTGTGTTTGTCTTTCTGGGTCTGGGTTACCTCACTCAGGATGATTTTTTTTTTTTAGTTCCATCCATTTGCCTACAAATTTCATGATGTCTTTTACTGCTGACTAATACTTCATTGTGTAAATGTACCACATTTTCTTAATCCATTCTCGAGGGGCATCTAGGTTGTTTCTAGGTTCTGGCTATTATGAATAATGCTGCTATGAACATAGTTGAGCAAGTGTCCTTGTGGTAGGGTTGCACATCTTTTGGGTATATGCCCAAGAGTGGTATGGCTGGGTCTTGAGGTAGGTTGATTCCCAATTTTATGAGAAACTGCTATACTGATTTCCAGAGTGGCTGTACAAGATTCCACTCCTACCAGCATTGGAGGAGTGTTCTCCTTGCTCCGCATCCTCTCCAACATAAGCTGTCATCAGTGGTTTTGATCTTAGCCATTCTGACAGGTGTAAGATGGAATCTCAGAATCCTTCTGATTTGCATTTCCCTGATGGCTAAGGATGTTGAGTACTAGCTTTTTAGAGCCCATTCCCTGTAGTGGGATGCCTTGTTCAGCCTTGATCCAGGGGAGGAGGGGGCTTGGTCCTACCCCAGCGTGGTTTGCCAGCCTGTGTTGACTACCTAAGGGAGGTCTTACCCCTATGAGGAGTGGAATGGGGGGTAGGAGGAGAGAGGCAGGGGCAGCAGGAGAAGGGGAGAGTGGGGCAACTGTGGTTGGTATGTAAAATGGAAAAGAATTTTTAAATAAAATGTAAAAACAAATAAAAAAGATAAATAAATAAAATTTTATGACATTTATTTTTTCTGCTGGGGTGTGTCAAGACCCATGTGTAGCCAGAGGGTGACTGCAGGAGTAGGTCTTGGTTCTCTCCTTCCATCATGTAGGCCTCGAGGACTGAACTCTGGTTCTCAAGCTTGGCTGCAAACTTCTTACCTGCTGAGCCACTTAATGTCCCCACAAACAAACTTGAAGAATAAGAGGTTGCTCATTTCAGAGTCATGTGTCCTTGAGGAAGGAGGCCTTTTGATTGAACATGGCCGTGATTACTGTGGGTACTGCTAAGAGGGGTTCTGGGCTGTATGTTTATTCTGGGAAGAGAATGGAACCTACTAGGTCAGAGGGACATAACTTTCCTCTGGTGGTGACCATGCCCCTGGTGGTGACCATGCCCTGGTGGTGACCATGCCCCTGGTGGTGACATGCCCCTAGCTGTGACCATGCCCCTGGTGACCATGCCCCTGGTGGTGTCCATGCCCCTGGTGGTGACCATGCCCCTGGTGGTGACCATGCCCTGGTGGTGACCATGCTCCTGGTCGTGACCATGTCCCTGGTGATGACCATGCCTCTGGTGGTGACCATGCCTCTGGTGGAAGAACTCAACTTTCTTCCGGAGTTCACTCTCAAAACCTCCTTCATGAAAAGCCTGTGCCATTTAAATACTGCATATCATGGGTCATTTTGGACTGAAAGAACTTTCAGAAAGACTTGGGTTGTGTTTTATCTTCACAGACTGTACATGTATAGTCCCTTATGCAATACAAAAAGCATTGAAAGCCAAAAGACTGTTCACGAGTTTAGATCAAAGTCACCTGGCAGCAAGATCTGAACTGAGCTGACACGGTCCTTTGTGCCCTTTCTTCCTGTAAACACATTTTGCTGGAGCTGAACTCTGTTAATGATTACAGAGTGTGATCACATAGGATAGGAGCCATGTTGCCTCTCCTGAGTCTGGACTTCTGTATTCTGAAGGATATCTGGTCCTAGGAGCCCCAGAAGAAGTTGTAGATTGCTCTGTCTTGTTTAGTTAACCTTTCTCATTGCTATGACCAAATCCATGACAAAAACCTGTAAGCAGTGAGGGTTTCTTCTGGCCCACAGTCAGAGGGTACAGTCTGTCCTGGCGGGGACGGTAGAGGCAGGGAATGATGTGACTGGTCACATTCTGGCTGTAGTCAGGAAGCAGAGATGAATGTGGCACTCAGCTTATTTGCTCTTTGTGTTTTGTTTTTGTTTTTGAGACAGGGTTTCTCTGTGTAGCTTTGGAGCCTGTCCTTTACCTCGCTTTGTAGACCAGGCTGGCCTCGAACTCACAGAGGTCCACCTGGCTCTGCCTCCTGAGTGCTGGGGTTAAAGGCATGTGCCACCACCGCCTGGCTATTTGCCCTTTTGTTGTTGTTGTTAAGTTGGAGACTCCCGCTCATTGAATGGTGTCAATCAAAGATAGGGTGGGTCATCTCACCTCAGTTAAAACAATTAGAAACTTCTTCACATGTCTAGAAGTTTTTCTCCCAGATGATACTGGAACCCGTGTGGTAAACAATTGATATTAACCACACACCCTCAGAATTGTCAGGTTATTAAATTTCTCAAAATTTAGGGGAAAAGGCTATAGGAGAGACCATGAAAAGTAATAGGTTTCTTTTCTATTCAGGCCATGTCATGACTGCATCTTGCAGTTTGACTGGCAAGCCATTTTGCTATTGAGGTCAACGCCTAGCAGAACAAAGTGTGCCTTGATGGTGCAACACAAGGATTTATGACACCCAGAAGAAATACAAACCAAGAATGGAGTAGTTCTGTCCCTCTTGTATATTAAGGATTAGCTGCTGGAAGGGAAGGTTTTAAAAATTGACCTCTAGTGAGAAAATACCAGGATGGTGATAGCATAGGACAGCCTGGTCCTTTGGGTCAGTCTCATTCACTAAGATGATAACCCTTTCCAGAGCGGATTTACTTCCTCAGCATTAATTCTTGGGAACCCGAAGAAAGATCAACTGACCTCTCCAGAGATGGACTAGGCTGCTGCTGATTTCCTAAATGTGGCTTAAACCACGGGATAAATAACTTTTATCAAAAATAGATTGCAACTTGACTTGGGTTTTGTTGTTTGTGGAAAGCACCTTTTGACGCCAGTTTCTCTCCTAGCCAGCTTCCTTTTGACCATCTTCCCAGTCTTTCTCATGCTTCATTGCATTTCTGTGATATTTCCTTGATTGCTAGTAAATTATCTTTATTGGATAAATACCGTACCAGTGGTTGTCAAAGACGACCTCAGATGACAGATTCTTCTAAATAAAGTTTAATAGGAACACAGTGGTACCCACTCATTGGTTGTAGATAGTTTCACACTACAGTAGAGAGTTAGGCAGTTGTGAGTTTAATAGGAACACAGTGGTACCCACTCATTGGTTGTAGATAGTTTCACACTACAGTAGAGAGTTAGGCAGTTGTGGGACAACGTAACAAAGGCTTGAAATAGCATTCTTGTTCTCAAGGTTTGTCAGATGGAGCAGAAATCGACACCAAATGATGTACCTAAGATCCTATAGTGAGAGTAACTGAAATCAGGATCCAGCAGTTTCTGCCAAGACTCTGCCTCCACTCCCCACCCTCTGCCCTTGCTAGAGAGAGATACTCAGTGTCAGTGTGCAATAAACATGGTCAGTATTGGCATCTGGGATTCCTTTTAGAACTTTGAGCCTTTGTCCTACCTGCCCTCCCCTGGTTATTTACTTCTTCTCCATGTATGTTTTAAGCCTAACAATTGCTTAGGCTTTTCCCATAGAAAATACCCAAGAGTTTAAACCAGCCAGCCCTTTGTTCAAACTGATCCCACCCCCCACTGCCCTGGAGAATTCTAGCATGCAATCTAATGTCACTGTGACAACTAATAATATACGCAGCATATGTAGCCTTTGAGGTATAATGAGGAAGAAGTAAAAACTTGACTTCTCTATTTCTAACGCTCTTTTAGAACTGAGAATGAAATGCACCAGCTTCTACCACAAGCCATTAGATAGTTGTGTTGTCAGAAACAAAACACATGCCCAAGATAGGTGCTTTATCACCATGGCTAGGGGCACGCCCAGGCAGAGGTGCTAGGGCATGACAGCAGTGATATAATGAATGAGCAGGTGTTGAAAGACACGGTTTGCATGGAAGCTATAAAGGTTTAGCTTCACCAGAGGGTGCTGTTGCAGCTTAGTTAAGCATGCAGTTATTGATGGTTTAAATTAAGCAACTAGACTCGAAGAGGGCACATCTCCCTTCCCTGTGGAGTACTGTGAGAGGCTTAACCTACTTTGACACTTCTGATCAAATCTTTCCCTACTTCACTCAATTCACAGTGGTTCATGCTTTCAAAAAGTAGTGGGGGGAGCATGAATTAGTGAATTAATATCTGAGTTCTTAGCTTTTTCAATAATGAACTCCAGTCATTTGAGTAATCTATTATGAATAGCAGAATTTTTCCTTAGGAAATCATATTCCTGAGAGGTTCTGGAGTCGCTCTGAGGCCTATGGAACATTTCGAATTGTGTCTGAAGTCACTTCCAGCAGGAAACTATGGCTTGCTCATGTCAAAGATTCCTACAGTTAAAGTTATAGACCCAGCAGACGCTTACTCCAGGCTGACCCCGGAAGAACAAAGGAGACCTCTTGCGCGTTTATGGTGGATGGGAGCCACTTGAGAACACTGCTTTGCAAGGGGGGCAAAGATGGATTACTCATGACTAGATGGGTGGCTGAGGGTGTATTTCCTGCATCACCCCAAATTACCGCTCAGTCAATGAACATGGAGTTAGGAATCAACTCTCTTACACTCCTCAACAATGTTTATGTCAAACGGATTACTTGTAAAGATTTGGAAGAAAATCGTTCACTTGAGGACCTGTTATAGTTGACTCTGTGTTTGAACACTCAGTCCCCAGCCAGTGGCACTGTTTGGGGAGGTTGTGGGACCTTTGGATTCTGTGGCTCAGCTAGCAGAAGTGAGTCACTGGGGCCAGGCCTTAAAGGTTATATCTCCTTCTAGTGCCTGCCTAAGCTTCCTGCTTCCTTGTTCACCAGGATGGGAGGCCCTGCCACCTTAGGCTCCTCTCACCACAGATGGAACAATGTCAGCTGCCATGCTTTCCCCCACCAGGGTGGACTAGAACCCCGGAACCTAAATGAATGTGTTTTCTCTTTTAGTTACTTGAGCTAGATGTTGGGTTATAGTTACAGTTACTAGTGGGGCAGTCCTTATATTCAGCATAGCATAGCTCCTTGTGGCTTCCATCCATTGAGCTTAATCCTTAGGGCAAACACAATGAGCATGCCTCTGTGTGGAGGTTTGTGTAGGGAACAGTCTTAATACAACCGAAGGCTGGTCTTGGGCACTGCCATCCATTCAACTATAAATAGAAGTTTACAAGTTGTTATTATCATCTACCTAAACCGTCCGTAATCTGAATGACATTAGTCATCTTGTATACCTATACCTGATGCACCCCAGTCACCCTCTTAGGATTTGGATGCATCGATCCATCCATGCCATGGGAACCAACTGTATCAGAGTGGCCTCAGACAATTTCATATTTCTCATTACTTATCTCTTTTGTTGGACTTTTTATGTGTGTATGTGTGTGTGTGTGTGTGTGTGTGTGTGTGTGTGTGTGTGTGTGTGCCTGCATGATTTTATGTGTACCATGTATGTGCAGGTGCTGGGAAGGACGGAGGGCATCAGATCCCCTGGAACTGGAGTTAAAGGCAGTTGTGAGCTGCCTGATGTGAGTGTTGGGAACCCAACTCAGGTCCTCTGAAGGAGCACCAAATGCTTTTACTCCTGAGCCATCTCTACAGCATGAGTTAGCTTTGTAACAACTTTTAAATAAATTGTACATGTGTAAACTTGTACAGTTCTGTAAAAAAAAAAATCCTGAGAAAATCCCTTTTATTCTTTTAGCTTATTTCTTCATTTGAAAATAAAACTTTTGAACTAACTATGCCTTTATGATAACCTTTGAATATGGATAAAATGGCCAATTTTAGATTATTTTTCAAGTGTGAGCTTCATTCTAAAGGAAGCCTTTTTCTCCTTGTTCTCACAGCTGCCCCACAGACATTAGGCGTATATTCTAAACTAGCAATGGGCTCTTTTTAAGAAGCATCTCGCCTTTAGCTGAAAAAAGAGTGAAGGTGTGAGAAACAGTGGCTAGCCTTTTCCTGGGGGAATAGTGTGGACTCAGAGACAGATAATGAAGACACGTGGAGGAACTGAGAGTGGAAATGGCCAAACCCAGAGCCTTCCATGCTATCAGATGGATCCTGCTCTTCCCACAGAGGCACACCTTCAGCCTTAGTAACAGTAAGGGTCACTGCCACTTGTAAAGCCATAGCTTACCTTTCAAACTTGACGGCCATCTGCACATCATTGGGGTGCTTTCGCTTTCCAGATGAAGAGCCAAGCTCGTAGGAGGGGTTGACTTAATGACTTAACCGAGAAGTAAGCACTATTTGGGCAACCAATCCACAGCACATTCATTTCTGTAAGGACAGTAGTAGTCTAGGACTAGACATTTTAAACTTGAGAAAGCAGGATAGACAGAGCAAGTTATAATGGGTATGGATGCAACCTTAAATACTTTTACTCTCTGTATGTGTATACAGAGATGTATTCTTCTGACCTAATTCTTTCGTGGCAAGATGTTAGGACATTATGACTCCTGTGACTTCACCTAACTATTCTCTGTCCATAAGAAAGCTTCCTGTTCTCTGGGTTTCTTAATCACAGGGTCTTTTCATAGAGTAAACAAAGGGTCCGCATGTGCCACTAAAACCATCATTGGGTTAATGCCTTAGCATCCCACTTGGGCCGAACACATGTTCACATATATTTCAGTCTTAAGATGTGTGAAACACATTTGTAAACACAGAAAACCACAGAAACTAGCTAGAAAGAACAAAAAGATTACTAAAAAGGGATCAATAATTAGGATTGTCATTATTGATTACAGCAGAATCCTTAACAGTCACACCTGGGAGAGAGTGGGATATTACTAAGAGAATATTGATCATCTAGTTGTCTTTATCAGCTAAATTATCATTCAAGAGGAAGCTTTCCAGTCTCAGATAATTCCTTTAGAAGCTCCTGGGGATGGGGAGCTAATCTGTGGGTAAAGCGCTTCCCATGCAAGCCTGAGGCCTGGGTGCAGGTTCTCCAGAACCCATTGAGAAGCTAGATGTGCAGGTACAAGCCTGTAACCTCAGGATTGAGAGACAGAGACAGGAGGATGCCAGGGGCTCATCAGCTGGCCAGTTTAGCCAATCAGGGATCTCTAGGCTCAGTGAGAAACCCTGTTTCAAAACCCAAAGTAGAGAGGGATGGAAGAAGACATCAAACACCTCTTTGATGTGTGCAGGTACATGCATATCACCCCCCCCCCCCCACACACACACACACGGGGTGGGGAGTGACTAAGCAATGTCCTTCAGGAGAAGAGAAATAAGAGTAGACACGAAATATAAAACATAATGGTAATAATTTTTTACTTAGGATTAAAATACCCTTGAAGGTAGCAAAGATGTATAAAGTTTATCGAAACTACAATGTGTCTTTTAGGGGGAAAAGGCTAAAACACTAAAGCCAAGTTGTATTTTCTTAAATTCTAAGCTCTACAGTGTTCATGGATGTGTCATACTAAAAGGTTAGGATACTCAAATTCATCTCTTCTAGACAACATCTCATTAATTCACGGATCTCAACAGGCTGTTCCAAAAATTTACATAGAAGAGCAAAAGGCCAAGAATTACCAAACCCACTGGAGGAACAGACATGTGGGGAAGAAGCAGAGCAGGCAGAGACGGCAACCTGGCCCGCAGTTTGTGTGGAAAGAACAGTAAGTGTGCTCGTCAAGATGCCTTGCGTCTTCGCATTCGTTTATCCTTAAGAGTGACACTGTGTCTGCCAGTCTTAGTTTCTTCCCAATAACTAGAAGGCGGGGCTGTAAAGGTGCCTCAGTGAGTATAGGCACAGACCAGGCTACCAAGCACCCAAGTTGGGTTCTCAGCAACCATGTCAGAGAGCTCACAAGTGCCTATAAGTCCAGCTTCTTGGGATCTGACACCCTCTTCTGGCCTCCTTGGACACCTGCATACACATGGAACACATGTAGACATGCATACACACGTGCAAAATAATACAAATCTTAAAAAAACATAACCAAGAGGTAAAAATATCCCATATGTCTTATTAAGACCTGAAAGGCTAAACATATGTCACAAAATAGAATCAAGAGTTACAGACCTTGGAGTGGACCAGGTAAGGATGGTGGAGTGTGGTTGAAAGGGTTGGGAAAGAGATAAGAGAGAGTGGGGTGAGAATAGTAAAAATGTTTTATACATGCATGACATTGTCAAACCGCAAGATTGGTCAGTGATGTCTTTTAATGCTGAGGCACAAACCAGGGACTAAGCAACATGACTGGCAAAGAAAGCTGTTATTTGAAATACGTGAAGAATTCCCTTAACTCGGTGGGCGGTGTGACACACACCTTTAATCCCAGCACTCAGGAGAGGGAGGCAGGCAGATCTCTATGAGTTCGAGGCCAGCGTGGTATACAGAGTGAGTTCCAGGAAAGGCTCCAAAGTTACACAGAGAAACCCTGTTTCAAAAGAAAAAAAAAAAAAACCCAAAAACCAAAAACGAAACAAAAAACAAACCCCAAAAAGAATTCCTTTAACTCAATACGAAGAAAATAACTCAGAAGGAAAATGGGCAAAGCTGTGAACAGACAACTCATAAAAAGAAATCTGAAGATGTTTTCATGACAATAAGCCACTGGGCCACTGGACACGACCAGATGCCTGTTATTCCACGTGTGTCTGGCTACAGTGGATGACTGAGAGTGGGCAGTGTGTCACAGGATGTAGTGCTGGTGGGAAGTGGAACCCGGAGGACTCTCTAGTGCCTGCCTCTGCTAGGCACACACGGAAAACGGTTCTCTCAAGGTACTCAATATAGAAATGCTCACAAGCAATGGGAGAGATGGTGAGAGTCATAGTGCTCACTGCCGCACTCCAGATAGTGACAAGAGCGTGGGCACAGTTGTCTACCACAGTGGGCAAAAAGATGCACAAGGAGTCTACAACCGAATGTTCGTTATAAACAACGGAGTCTATAGACCTGCATTCCCATGTCTATACCCAGAGTTTGGACCACCTCTGTCTATCAGCTCCCCATAGCCAGGGTTTCGTGTGTGTGTGTGTGTGTGTGTGTGTGTGTGTGTGTGTGTGTGTGTGTGTGTGTGAGCTTGTGCTGTGAGCAGACATGCATACACAGAGGCCAGAGGAGAACGGTGTGTCATGCTCTGTCACTATCCATCTGATTTCCCTGAGATCAAGTCTCTGTATTAGTTACTTTTCTCTTGTAATACAACACCTTGACCAAAGGCAACCTAAGAAAAATAGAGTTCATTTGGGCTCACTGTTTCTGAGAGAATCCATAATGGTATTGCGGGGGCGGGGAGTGGCCACAGAAGGTCAGAGGGAGAAGCTGAGAGATCATATCTCCATCCACACACAAGAAGCATACTCTAAGTGGGGCAAGGCTATACATTCTCAATGCTTATCCCTAGTGATATATTTCTTCCAGGAAGGCTCCGCCTCCTAAATGTTCCAGAACTTCCCCAAACAGTGCCTCTGAGTGGGCGCCAAGTGCTCAAATCCATGAGAGGATTGGGAACAATTCCTGTTCAAACCACCACAATCTCTCACCAAACCTCAAGCAGACCTTGGCTAGGCTGGCTGTCTATCAAGCCCCAGCTCTCGTCCTGTCTCTAGAGCCAGCCACACCCAACAGCTCTAGGGTGACAGGCCCGTGAGCTACACCCAGCTTTCTATAAGGGTGCTAGGGATCCAGACTCAGGCCCTCATGCTCCCAGAGCACCCTTACCCACTGAGCCCTCTCTCCAGTTCAATATCCAGGGTTTCTCTTTATCTATGCAGCTGACCAATTGCTATTGTTCCCCAAACAGCTGAGTACGAGAGCTATTTACAGACATTTACATTATATGAGGTGGAAAAGGCAGTGCTGAGGAGACTTAAGGTATAAGAGAGGATTCTGTAGGAACAGACAATCTAAATTTTTTTTTTAAGGGAGAAGTCTTAGTTGCCAGTCTAGTTCATGTTCAAATATAGTTCATGCAAATGTAAGGCACACAGTCCATGAGGCGTACATGAGAATTATCTATGCCAACTTTAGGGAAGTGATTATTTCTGAGAAAGGAAAGAGGGAGGGAATGGAGCAGGGAAGGGATGGGCTTGGGTTATATCTGTGAAGATTTGTTCATTAAATCAAAAGAGCAAGGCAGTTAACCAAAGTGGCAAAATGTTCCCAACTGTTGCTAGAGCAGTGTTTCTCAACCTGTGGGTTGCGACTCCTTAGAGAGACCAACGATCCTTTCACAGGGGTCACATATCAGATATCCTGCATATCAGATATTTACATTATGATTCATAACAGTAGCTAAATTACATTTATGAAGTAGCAATGGAAATAACTTTATGGTTGGAGTCATCACAGCATGAGAACTGTATTAAAGGGTCGCAGCATTAGGAAGGTTGAGAACCACTGTGCTAGAGGGGGAGTGTGATTTTGAGATTACTTTTCATACTGTGTGCTTTCAAGATTTGATATTTAAAAGGAAAATGAGGGACAGAGGAAGGTAGGAGAGACAGGGTGGAGGGTGCATGGATTCTTCATCCTTGTGGTCAAGTTGGACATGAACAGTCATGCACAGGCAAGAAGAGGCCTTAGAGCCCCCTCCCCCATCCTTCTTCATAGATGGACCAGAGGAGGCCAGACTTCTCTCCCTGGACAAACTATCACCCTGGAGGGAGGGTTGATGTGGAGTGAGGGATGCTAGGGTGGAGGGAAGAGAAGACAGCAGGTGTTGGAGTGGGTCTGCCTGGACAGAAGGCAAGGGTGGGGTGCAAGCTTCGTCTTGTGTGTGTCCATAGGCTAGGACAGGAGTGAGGGGACACCCTCTGAGGTAGGGCAGTGCCCTGGCTAGTTTTGACACAAGCTAGGGTCACCTGAGGGGAGGGAACCCCAATTGAGAAAATGTCTGCATAAGATCCGGCTATAGGCAAGCCTGTAGGGCATTTTCCTTTCCTTTCCTTTCTTTCTTTTTATTTAGTTTTTTATTTTCGAGATGGGGTTTCTCTGTGTAGCTTTGGAGCCTTTCCTGGAACTCACTCTGTAGCTCAGGCTGTCCTCAAACTCACAGAGATCCACCTGCCTCTGCCTCCCCAGTGCTGGGATTGAAGGCATGGGCCACCACCACCCGGTGGGCATTTTCTTAATTAATGATAGGTGTGGAAGACCCAGCCCATTGTGGATGGCATCATCCTTGGGCTGTGGTTCTGGGTTCTATAAGAAGGTTGAGCAAGCCATGAAGAGCAAACCAGGAAGCACCACTCCTCCATGGCCTCTGTATGAGCTCCTGCCACCAGGTTCTTGCCTGGTTGGAGTTCCTGCCCTTCTTTCAGCAGTGACCTGTTAAATGGAAGTGTAAGTGACGTAACCCCTTTCTTCCCTGTGTGCTTTTGGTCCTGGTGTTCTATCGAGGCAATAGAAACCCTAACTAAGACAGAGAGGGAGGAATGGTCAGGTGGTCAGCTTAGCAAGTAAGAAATGAAGGGTACCACGTGGAAGATGTCAGCTAGCAGAAAGCCACTTTGAAAGCCAAGAGAATATTGCATTTGGGGAGGGACTCAAGAACGAAGATTAAGTGATGTGTCTATGAGCGCCTGAAAGGCATCATCACCAAATCCAGCTACTAGCCCTTCTCCAGACTTGGTGGGAGGTGAGGGAGGAAGGGAGGTGTGCCAGGCACATGGGAGCATTACAAGGTTGCAGGTGGCAGCCTGCTCCCCGGAGAAGTCAGCCTTGCTGTGCTCAGTGTATGAGTGACTCCAAGTCTAATTTACTGAAACTGGGGCGGTCTGAAGCAAAAATTAACAGTAGATTCAGGAGGACCCCTCACCCTGCAGCCTGTGTCATCTCACGCTCTCTACTCAGCTGGACTGTCACACTCAGAAAACTAGACAGAAACGTGGATTTTCTTTTTCCCTCTGAAGAAACTGATTTGCCCAAGAAATTGTTGACATTTTCGAGATTTTTTTTTCCTGACATTAGCAACTTCTGACAATTCAGGGTCCCCCAATGAAATGTCAAGGTTTGATCTTGACAACTGATAGCTGCTGCAGTGGTAGTGGACCACAGGCTCTGAGAGACAGGGGGCTTCAGGGATGAGGTCCCTTGTGTCACAGAAGAGTGAGCTGAGTCCCAGGGTCATGGGGGAGAGTGTGGAAGGGCTGTCCGAGAAGTACCCAAGGGGGATGAGGCCACAATCCAGGCCTTTTATTTTAAGATAGAAATGCTGTAAAGTAGTTGAAAATACAGAAAGTCAGTCTGTGGTCATGCCAACCTGAACATTCCCAGTCTTGTCAGAGCTCATAAAATATGTAAAGTCAGATTGTGTAAAAGGAAATGTGTTCATGTGTGTGTGTGTGTGTGTGTGTGTGTGTGTGTGTGTGTACACACGCGCACATTAAGGCCAAAGGTTGACACTGGTTGTCTTTCTCAATTACTCTTCACCTTATTTTTTGAGGTAGGGTCTCACTAACCCTGAAGCTTGTTGAAAAGCCCGTACTGCCTTGCCAGCAAGCTGTAAGAAGCCTCTTGTCTCTGCCTCCCCAGCACCGTGATTACTGGCTTTTTTGGATCCGTGTCCTGGGGGATCGAACTCAGGCCCTCCCTCATGTCTCATGCATGCACAGTGAGCACTTTCCTGACTGAGCCAGCCCCTGCCTGGGAAGGGGATTTCTAAGACAAGTTGGTCCTTTCTCTTTCAGATACAAATACTTTCAGTCATTTGAGCTAGACTATCAAGGCGTGGTTGGCCAGGGCTCGGGGGACCTGCTTTAATGAATTAGATAAAGTTGATTCATATCTCATACACCAAATAATTGCCAATTGCTCCTTCTTAGGTAATTGAGAATGCTTGAAAGGTAATTTAAGTGGTACTTGATACTATTAATTAGCTCCCCCTAAGCTGTACATTTTCATTGATGGAGCAGAGGCCTTGCTGAACCATACTGGCAATCCCTGATGATGAGGTTTTCTGGGCAAAAACATTTTTTCTGGACTGTGGTCTCCTGACAGGAATCCGGTTTGGACTTGGGAAGCTTTGCCCTCTCTAGACTCCCTCATTTAGCATTTACACAAGGTAGCTTGCACTATTTAGCCGTTAATGAAATGTTTTGATTAGAAACATCCCTCTTCTAAGGTAGGACCGGAGAGCCGAAGCCGGTGTGACAAAGGGCTGATCCGATTAATTAATTGAGACCGCATTGTTTGGGGTGGTAAGCTGGCTGCTTCCGAAACGTTTTCTCTTGACTCTATGTCTTTGTCAAAACAAAGACAGACAGAGATGGTTCTCCTGGATGAAGGTGAGCCTTCATGCCTTTGTTCTTGGGGAGCTTGCCTCGACTTCATCCTTCTGCAGAGGGATGTGTGGGACACCTCTCTATCCAGAGGTAGGCACCTTATGATGTCCTTGGGAGTGGCTCTTGTCATCATGCAGAACAAGAGTGACAAGCTGAGACCAGTCTCCCCTTCCTGGGCTTGGTCCACGATTTTCCTTTCTGTTCCTCTATGGAGAATTCCTCACAATCTCCTCTACAGACATATCACCCGAACACACCCCTTCTTGTCTGCGCTTAGAAGCTAAGCAGGGTCGGGCCTGGTTAGTACTTAGATGGGGACGTTCCTACAATTTCCCATCACCTCTACCCCCTGTTGCAAAGGAGAGTTTAACTTTTGTGCTATCAGGAGGGCTCTCTCACCTTAGACAAAGTCTCTGGTTCAACCCCGCTCCTCCATGGACATATCCTGATGTTTGCTGTACACAACTGTCCATTGCGCATGATCCTACAGCCAGCCGCAGGCAGCCTGCTGAACCCCAGACCCACCCATGGGCTGTGCAGAAGTCACAGTAACCTCTTCTTGATCACAGTGAGACTTCTTAGAACTTGTCCCTGTCTGCTTCTTTTAAGCCTGCCCAGCAGAATTACCAGGGGAACCAGTTTTGACCCATTCAGGGTCCGTGGGTTTTTCTTTCTTTTCTCTAACTTGCACATGTGTGGTCTCCAGGTATGTGTCGCAGCTCCCAGGACGTGTCAGTAATAAAGCTTTTCTTTCTAACTGCATCTCTCCTAGTTCTTAATGGGATGACGTACTCAGAGTTGACCTCTGACGTTACTGGGGTGTGGTGGGCTGGGGGGTGCAGCATGCTGGTGCTGGGTTTGTCTGAAGGATGTGACAGTTGGCTTGTCACTGTGGTCAGAAAAGGTACTACATTAGGTGGGTACCCTGTGGGGTCTGCTGTGTACAGACAGACCTGTGGAGTGGGTCTCAGGCCTCTCTGTTTTCACCTCTCAGTCTGTAGTCCATATTCTTGCGGAGAACTGAGGAAGGCTCTGGAAACGCTCATTGTCCTCCTGGGCCTCCACTCATGAGATCCACAACTACAAAGTCCAAGTTGCCTTGATCTTAGTGAGTAGTGGTTTGGTTTCCTAGTTAGGGTTGCTATTGCTGTGATGAAACACAATGGCCAAAGCAATGTGGGGAGGAAAGGGTTTGTTTGGCTTATACTTCTACATTGCTGTTCATCACTGAAGGAAGTCAGGACAGGAACTCAAACAGGGCAGGGACCTGGAGGCAGGTGCTGATGCAGAGGCCATGGGGGAGGCTGATAACTGGATTGCTCTCTGTGGCTTTCTCACACTGCTTTCTTATAGCACTCTGGACCACCAGCCAAGGGATGGCACCCCCTAAATGGGCTGTGCCCCCCACATCTTTACACCTATCACTAAGTAAGAAAACACCCTACAGGCCAGTCTTTCAAGACATTTTCTCAATTGAGGCTCCCTCCTCTCCAATGACTCTAGCTTGTGTTAGGTTGATGTAAAACTAGCCAGCGCTTTTCGGTAAATCTCTGTAGTAATCAAATCTGAATCTGCTTTTTTTTTTTTTTGTCACAAGCCAACTAAGAAACACTTATTGAGCACCACTGGTTTGCACCAAACACTGTCAGGCTGGGGACCCAGAGGTGCCTGGTCACTGTTCATCTGGGACGTTTGGTGTAGGGACATGTAATTTTGAGTGTTCTTGGAACCTGGGGGATGAATTTCTTTAGTTAGTTCTCTAGCAGCAAGAATATACACTGATTCGTGTATACCCTATTAGTATGTGCATAATTACGAACTTACACACCTGAATTGCACACTCTACAGTTAAATTCTGAGGCACAGTCTTATTAATGCAGAAAGAGAAATGGACAGGCATGCTGATGGACTCAGTTGCCTTTTATAAATGCTGAATTGGCTTCTGGAGTTAAAATAATCCTGTGTGTCTTGAAAGTTATCCTCACTGACAGTTTATAAATGCTAACTAAATTCTTTCTTCGACCCAGCACCAGGCCCTGGCACTGGAGACATTTAATGTTAGGAAAAGGTGAAGTGTGGGATTAATTAATCATTTGAAGTTATTTTTTTACATTATTTATCGTGTCTTGGTAAGTGCCAATGGATTGCTGAAGAAGGCCCAACATATTTTGTTTTCTTAAAAAGATTTATTTATTTTATGTGTATGGGTGCTTTGTGTGCATGTATGGCTGTGTATCACTTGTGTGCCTGGTGTCTGAAGAGGCCGGAAGAAGGCATTGCATCTCCTAAGACTACAGCTACAGACAGTTGTGAGCTGCTGTGTGGGTGTTGGGAACCGAACCTGGGTCCTCTACAAGAGTAGCTAGTGATTTTAACCACTGAACCTTCTCTCCAGCTCCTCAAAGCCATCTTTCTTTCTTTCTTTCTTTCTTTCTTTCTTTCTTTCTTTCTTTCTTTCTTTCTTTCTCTCTCTCTCTCTCTCTCTCTCTCTCTCTCTCTCTTTCTTTCTTTCCTTCTCTCTCTCTCTCTCTCCCTCCTTCCCTCCCTCCCTCTCTCCCTCCCTCCCTCCCTCAGGATTACTTGCCACTCTTTTATGCACAATTTGACTTTGAGCTTCAAGGTCCGGCATGCAGGGTTGTGGGAAATGACTTAGTGGGTAAAATGTTTGCTGCAGAAGCATGAGGACCTGTGTTCGAATCCCAAGAACTTGTGTAATAAGTCAGGTGTGGCCTTTGTAACCCCAGCCCTGGGGTTGGGGGAGGCAGAGAAAAGCAGATTTTGGGGGCTCCCTGGCTAGCAGATGGTAGAGAATGGCTGATCTTCAGATTGAGTCAGAAAGCCTTTCTCAAAAAATAAGGTGGAGTGTGATAGGGCAAGATACTCAGCTCCTGTCTCTGGTCTCTGCCTCACCTCTGCACACACACACACACACACACACACACACACACACACACACACACCCAACGTGCACATGCCACACACACAAAGAAAAGGAGATTCCAGTTACATTAATGTGACTTGGCGCTGAGGCATTGTACAGACCCACATGTCTTTTCCGAAGGCGTCTCTGTGTGACCCTCTCTGCTCAACACCTGGACCACATCCCTTTGCTTTCAAACATTTACTTTAATTTGATCTTTCAGATTGGAAATTTTATTTGTTGTGACCATTTGTCTTATTTGGTCAGCATCCTCGGATGTAGGGTACTTTAGAAATGGGTTCTTCTTCCCAGCACATTCCACGTTTGGCTAGGAGGCAATAGAGCAGTGTGGAGAGACCGGAGCCCTTTCTGACCACCATATCCCTATGAATTCCTGCTCAACCACTCTGTGGATGCTTAAATTTTCTTAACAGTTAAGAGTTAAATGAGATGATGTGTGGACAGTGTCTATCGTGAGGTTTAATGCTCACATGAACCAAGTAGAGGGTAATTAGTAACTCAGTGTTAGTTTTTAACATTTGAACCAGCAATCATGTTAAAGACCTATATTTAAATACTGTAATTACAATTAATAGGTTGTACCAATAATCAAAAGGGCAGAAAAATTACTTACATAAAGGTATGTTATAAACAAATTATAAGAAGCCTTACACCCTGCTTTAAAAAATCTACCCCCTGTCTCATGTGGGTGGTGTATGCATGTGTACATGTTTTTGTGTGTGCCCATGCATGGTGCATGTGGAGACCAGAGGTGGGTGATGGTGACCTCCTCTCTTCTCTGCTCCCTAGTTTTAGAGACAGGGTCTCTCAGTGAACCCAGAGCTCACAGATTCATGGCTGGCCAGCTAGCCTCAGAGGCCTTCTGCCAGCGCTGGGGTCACACACAGGTCAGCAACTGCTGTGCCTGGCTTCTTAATGAGTGCTGGGTCCGAGTGTAGGCCACCTCCCGATCACAGGCATCTTCTTGAGGGGGTTTCTGGAGTCCATTGTATGAATTACAGGATGGACTTTCTTATTTTAATGGGGCTAATAGAAGGGGTCTTACATTTTAAAGGGACCAAGAGCTTTGCAAATGAAGGGAGACACTTGAAACAAGCGACTATTTGTCTCTGTTTTCAGACATCCTTTTGGAAAGGGCTCTGCCTGGCTTCACTGCCCAGGCTCGGAAGTTCCAGGATCCAGGAGAACCACGTGTGGAACACATCAAGGGAGAAAGGCTTCCCAAGCACCGAACTATTGTTTTTCTTGGAGGTTGGAGAGAACTGCTGCTTAGAAAAATTTCCAAGGTTTCTGCGATTTGTTACGCATCCAAGGTCATTTCCTGGCCCGGGTTCAAGGCCCCACAGCCTGCCCGCCAGCTAAACGTGCAAGCAGCATTTGTGCTGGGGGCCCAGCAACTGGGAAAAGGAAACCTCACTGGGCCTGCGTGCTTTGGGGCTTCCCTTTGCCCACCTCAGACTGTCTTTCCCGGATATTCCACTAGAGGGCGCACGCCACCAACTGTGAGCGGTCTCAGAGGAGGCTCTGATACCCAGACTTAACAGGACGAGTCCCGGCATCTTAGGCAGATTTTGGTGGCAGTCTGGGGTGCAGGCTTCCCTCAGGAAGTACCTCTCAAGATTTCCTGAGAAGAATTGGGACTGTGACAGTTCTACATTGCAGGGCTCTGAGTTCAGAACCTTGGTGTTTGTTTTTCTTAGTTTATTTTTTAAAATTAGCGTTCAAAGTAACATGCGTCCTTATGGCACTTTCATACACACTCAGTTTTGACTGGTTCTCCCTGGAATCCTCTCTTCCATCGCTGGCCCCTCATCCCTGCTTGTTCCCTTTTACCCCTAGTATCCCTTTATCCACTTCAATATCACATGCCTTCTGTTCGCCCACCCACTCCCCTCCCTCAAAGCCTCCTTCCCCTCCCCCCTCACCTGGGTCCCTTTTAGTTTTCTGACTTCTACGCCTACTCATTCACACATCAATACCTACAGAAAAATTAAAGTTAGGATCTAACCTTTGCATTACACTGTCTTTTCCTTTTGAAAGGGTGCTGTAGGGGTGAATTATGACGGGCACTAGGGCTTGGGGGACATTTCCTGAAGGCGAAGTGTCAACTCTGCCAAGAACACACATCTTTATGAGTGAAGTAACTAAGCTACTTGAAGGTAGAGCCTTGATCAACTCAGAACAGATGGTGCCTCGGTCTCCGGGGTCCTGCTGTTGAATTGTAACTGGCTGGCCGCTGGCTCTGGAGATGGCCTCACTCTACCAGGCTCTGCTCTCTATTCCAACCCTGAAGGTGGCTGTGAGATGTCTTGGTCCCCCTAACTCAGGCATACCCCTTCTGCTTTCTCCTGACTCTGGGTTTGAGGGTCTTGGCTTTGAACAGCTGACACGCATGAGTCACAGCTGATTCTGAAAGATTTGATGAGCGCAGCATCCCCACTGATTCTAAACATCCCACTGTGTGTCTGCACGTGTGAGGCTGTTTGCGTCTCCTGCCTTTGAAGCACAGGTAGGGATGATGATCCCTGGCCCTCCCGGGATCACACATCACACATGGGATGATGAGGCCTGGAGCAAGCAAGGGCCGAAGTGTACGACTTGATCTCAGGTCACCTGGATCAAGAGGTGCGGCTCATACCCATTTCCTTCTGTCCTTTACTGCAGTGGGAATTTAGGCTTGACTTTAGAGACCACCTGATCCTGGGACCTTGGAACCCTAAGGTAGGGCTATCTGGAGACACTGACCCCCCCCCCCCCATGCTCCCCATAAAAATGGGACAGGGCTTGTTTGGATGGCTTTGAGGAAGTATGTGCTGGGCGGACCCGAGGGCAGTTCTTAACCACACTGCTTTATAGAACAAAAGCACCCAGAAATAGAAAACCAGCCCCCCTTGAATGTCTGTGTTGCACGTGCAAGGCCAGGCCATTCCAAGTCCGACGAATAATTAGCATGGAGCCTTTTAGCAGGGGCCCGTGTCTATTATGGATTTTAAAATGTCTGGCTGGATGGCTCATTGTCTCTCCTCTCCAGCCCCGTGCCAAGCATGCTGTCCTCCTGTTAGCCACATGGTGGCGCAGCGACTTAAGTTTCTGGTTGACTTTTTGTCTCAGGACAGGAAGGATCCTCAGCTCTGTTGAAAGGGAGCCAAAGGAAGCGAGGGACTTGACATTGGACTTTGTGAGCACGCTTAATTCTGGTGTGAGGAGGCAGGACAGTGATGGGAGGCTGGATTCTGAAGAAGAAGGAGGGGCTCTGCTGAGGGTTATTGAGGGGTCAAAGTCAACATACCCCACAGCCCATTAGCAGATGCAGGGCAGGCTCTGACATGTGAGCGACAAGACCACCATCTCCTCTCAACTCTAGCTGAGTTTTCCTCCCTGCTCCCTTCCATCCTCCACTCCCCCTCCCACTTTTTGTTTTTTAAAGATTTATTTTAAATTATGTGTGTGTGTGTGTGCACACACATTGGGGGTATGTGCTGTGTGTGGGGTTGTGGGGGGGTATGTGTGTGTGTGGTATGGGTATGCTTGTAGGCCAGAGGAAGATGTTGGATACCCTGAAGCCAGAGTTACAGGTGGTTGTGAACCACCTGACAAATGTGGGTGCTGGGAGCTGAACTCAGGTCCTCTGAAACAGCAGGAGAGCCATCTCTCCAGCCCCCCCTTTTGAAACAGGGTCTCACTCCTGCGCTAAGGCTGGCCTTGAACTTCTATGTAGATCAGACTGGACTCAAAGTCTCCGACATTTGCCACTGTGCCTGTCTCGAATTACTTTTCTTTTATAGATTGTTTGGCCCTGTCTCTTAATTCTTCATTTCTCAAAGGGTCAGTTAAAGTGTTTGCATACATTTGGGGAGCAATAATGTCTAGAACAACAGTGATCTATTTCTGAGCCCTAAGTTTGGACATGCATTTTTGCATGGTTCTATTAATAAGAAGGAATACTTAAAATTGAGACTAGTTTGGCCCTTGTGGAGTGTGCATGTATGCATACACATTCATGCATTCGCATGCCCACACACACATACACACAGGGAGGAGAGAGGTGGCCTGCTACTGTGTGTCTGTTCTGTGCTTTACTAAGCATGGTTAAATCTCATTTCCAGTCACAGTGGTCTCACAGTTTTGGAGAGAGGTGGAAGGCAGGAGTCCATAAGAGGTGCTGATGACCACATGACACATGACCATGTGGGCTCTCTGGGTTTCACCTCCTACAGCTCTGCCGGAGCTCCTAATGCCATCATGGTCAGACAGTAGGGCTATGGTGGCATTAGCTAGATCCACACAGGGAGGCTGGATGGCAACCTGGAACAGTCTCCCACACATCCCAAGGGGTGGAAGAGCAATCATCTTCTCCCTGCTCACAGCCTCTTCTTCCTGATACGTGTGGTGTGTGTGTGTGTGTGTGTGTGTGTGTGTGTGTGTGACACACTCAACAAGCAGAACAAAACATGGGGGTGCAGCTGCATTTCTGAATGGTCTACATTTTTGTTTGACACTCGCTTTTGCACAGACATTTTGTTGCTTGCTAGTGTAACCGTTGGTAGATCCTCACAATGCACCTACTGTGTGCTAGGCACATTAAGATGAAAAAGTCACGCTTGCTTTTAGATGACATCAGATCTCTGCAATGGCTTCTGATGGGGGACAAGTACTGCCACACAGCTGGCTGGGAATGTGGGGTCCTGGCTGGGCTGTCTGGGATGAAGCCGGCTCCGACCCTTGCACCTGTGAGGTGAAACCCTTGCCTCTTCCTCACTGGGTATTGGTACGTGGACGGTAGTCAGGCCTACATCAGCACATCCTGTGGGGATGACGTGAACTGACTAGGCTTGTCACAGTGCCTGCAGGGAGAAGTTGGGAAATGAAGAATCATCCATGGCTATCATTCCTTGGTAAAGTAAGGGAAGCTTTTGATGGTCTTGTTCTTACGAACTCCTATGGCAGACTGTAGACCAGGTACTGTTGGGAATGCAGGTGATCTAGACACAGTCCTTCCTGTCCAGAGGGCTAGGAAAACAAGCCATCATGGCCCCGTGGTGCTGAGCCTGAGGATAAACCCTTGCTCTGGACAAGTGCATGTGGGATGAAGATGGAAGACAGCATGGCCTCTGGCTCAGGGTGTATCTGGCTGGGGGCCCTGCGGCCTCCAGTTCTCCTGCTGTGTGCTTTCACACACTGGAAACACTAAAGGAACATGACCCACAGAGGTACAGACAGTAGCTCCCACCTCTGGTGGATGCTCAGGCATGAGGGATCTAAACTCCAGTGTGGGGATGTTCAGGGTCCTGGAATCCTGTGTGCCTTCTGGGGTCCACTGATGAAGACACAGGTCCATGCTGGTGCTTGGAGAGAAGAATACTTTGCCCAGGTCCCATCTCTCTGTTAGCATTGGCCAGGGCTTCTGGGAGCTGGGCTTCATCCTAGCTTTTCCCCACTTGGATGGTGAAGGGGTGTAGAGGAGATGTGTGTTTAGATCCCCGAGCCTAGAGCTCCCAAGATCTCAGTAGAGAAAAAGGACACACAGTCAGCAGAAGCTCTCCAAGGCTGGACACTGAGGCCTATCAGGGATTGATGCTATCCTGAGCCCTGCAGCCCGGTGGCTTATGGCCTGGAGGTGATTGGATGGATGTTTCTACAGAGGTTAACGAGATTGGCTTACACAGAACAACTGAATGTCCAACAGTGGATCTTTGCATACTAGAGATGCCGAGAACCTGGTCGCTGGTCAACTCATGAGGCTTGATGCCTCAGCAGCTCCAATCTGATGCTGCAGGCCTGGAAGGTTCCAGAGATTTTGGAGAGCTGCTGCCCTTTAGCCCATGTTGGAAGGACGAAGAAATTTGGTTCTAATGTCGTCAAAGGATGAAACCATTATCACCACCACTATTATCATCAGTACTATCACCACTACCACCACACCGCCACCAGCAGCAACACCACAAGTCCCACCACCAGCACCAGCAGCACTACCAGTACCACCAGCACCAGCACCACCAGCACCACCAGCACCACCAGCACCACCAGCACCACCAGCACCACCAGCACCAGCAGCACCAGCAGCACCAGCATCAGCACCAGCAGCACCAGCATCAGCACCAGCATCACCAGCACCAGCACCACCAGTACCACTAGCACCAGCAACATCAGCAGCACCAGCAGCATCAGCACCAGCACCAGCACCACCAGCACCAGCACCACCAACACCAGCAACCTCAGCAGCACCAGCAGCACCAGCATCAGCATCAGCATCAGCACCAGCATCAGCACCACCATCATGTGCAGCATCATTATGATGGACACACTCACTATGGAGAAGCAAAGGCAGGCAAGCGAGGAATACAGCCTTTTCCTTGGACCTCTTTGTGTCTGGGCTGCCACTGGAGCTGCTGCCCTCTATGGGGAAGAGTCTTCTTCCCTCAGTCAATCCCTTCCTGGAAATGACACCATACCCTCTACCCAGATGGCCGACTTGATGCCTAGAGACAAGTGCCCCCGAGTGGCTGAGTCCACCTCTCAGGGTCTTCCCTGATCTTAGAATCTGCAAAGCAGGGAGGAGATGGTGACTGGCTCCCCATCTGAGGCCAGTGGCCGTGGCTCTAGCTGCTGTGTCCGAGATGTACTCATGGTGAAGACAGGCTGTCCACAGGGCCTTGCCTGCTCTGCGGTGCCTGCTCAGGAGTCCCCAGGGGACACTTACATGCCTCTGGCTTCAATTCCCTTCTCTCAGATGAGAAGGTGTCATTGTTTAGACATGTCCATTCTCTTCACGGCTAGGATAACCCCTTTGAGGGGTGGGGCTGCTATGGAGGCCATGGAGCCCTGTTTCTGCAGACTTCTTCCTTGGTCTGCCCCTGGCACTACCACAGTAGGCTCTGCATGGCACTCCCACTCTCCCTGACTCTCTTCCCTTTACCCTACCCCCAGGTTCCTCAGGCTCCAGGAGGTGGATGTGGAGCTGAACAGACACCTTGCATGGAATTCCCCCACCCCCTCAAGCCACAGACTGTTTCTACAGGGCCTGTAAAATTTGAATAAAGAAATTTCTGGGTATTGGGGCAGAGCGAGGAAGGCCGAAATCCCTGTGTCCTGTACTGTTTACTCAGGAGGCTGTATGATACCTGGGGTTCTCTGTGTTCTCTGTGCGAGTTCCTGGTAAGGACATTCTTACCAGTCTCCTCTCTCCAGGCAGGGTCAGCAAGGGGCCTCCTGTTTCTACATGCGTATAGCATTTGGGCAAGAGAGCAGAGGATGAACGTGGCCAGATCTTTAAGGAGCTGACAGGCCACTGGGGGAAACAAGCTGAGAGAAGACTTCATTCACGCATCCAAAGACCAGCATTTTCTGGCTCTCTAAGTGCACAGCACTCAGCACCCTCACTGATGTCCAGCTATTTTTCATCCTCGTCAACAAGGCTTTACTTAGTACCTCCTACATTCTGAGTGCTGAGCTAGGTGGATGGAGGAAGTGTAGCTGAGCAAGGTCATTTTCCCCACGGAGCTTTGAGCCTCCTGGAGAAGCCCAGGGTAGGTGACACTTCACCAAGGATGGAGCAGCAACCTTTACATGCCTGTGTGCAGGGCATGCTGGGAGCCTGGGATGGTTTGCCTGTGCACGGGGCATGCTGGGAGCCTGGGATGGGTTTGGATCTGTCTTCCTGCTATTCATATCCTTTCTCTCACAGTGACATTTTGCTACTAGAACAACGTTCTTTGTTCTTCCTTTAGAATGCTTTTAGTGTTTTTTTTTTTTTTTTTAGTAATATAGCAAATTTGTGTAGATTGAACCTTGCCAGGTACAACATGGCCCATGAAGAAGGTCACCTCCACAAGGCCTCCAGAGAGCCTGCCTTTACCCAAAGAAGCCACCCACTGTTTGCTTTCTGACCTGTTTTGTTAGTCTCATAGCATGACCCATGCTGGCCAGGAGCTGCTGAACCCCAGTAATCCTCCTGCCTCAGCCTCCCAAGTAGCAGGGATTATGAGTGCATGCTACTGTGCCCAGAAAAGAATTACATGCTATTTTCCTTTTTTACCTTTTAAAAGATAAAACAAACAAACAAAAAACCCAAAAAACAACTTACAAAGGTCAAAAAGAAAACATATAATTTGTGGTGTTGGAAATGGAACCCAGGGCCCGTGCCTACTAAGCAGACACTCTACCATTGAGTTGTGCCCACCTCTCAGGTTTTCTCCCACACCTGTGTGTGTGTGTGTGTGTGTGTGTGTGTGTGTGTGTGTGTGTGTGTGCACATACGTGCGTGTGTATGGGTGGATGGGTGAATGTATACAAGTTTGCATGTCTGTGGGCATATGTGTGCTCATGCACGTGGAGGCCTGATGTGCATGTCAGGAAACATCCTCAATGGCTCTTTCACCTTACTCACTGAGGCAGGGCTCTCAGTCAAATCCAGACCTCACTGATCCATCAAGTCTCATTAGCCAGCTTGCTGTGGGGATCCTCTGTCTACACCTTCCAAGGCTAGAATTACAAGTGGGTTTCCATGCCCACATTTATGTGGACTCCGGGGATCTGAACTCCATCTCCACACTTGGATGACAAATGCCTTAACCACAGAACCATCTTCCTGCCCTCTCTCAGGTTTCTAGACACACTTGTCCAGGTAGGCATAATCAACAGATCAGAATAGAAATGTGAGATGAACCCTGGATGGTGGGGAAACCCAGTCAGAACAGCGGCAAAGCAGGGAGGCACTGGACTGGGGTCTGTGTGGACTGGCCACGGGCACAGGGATGAGCCACGTGTAGTGGAAGCTCAGGGCTATTTCCGTGTCTCCTTCCTTCCTGAGCCCTGCTTCTGCAGTCCCGTGGAGCCCAGTGAAAGTGAGTTCAGATTCACTGCAGCCCACGGGCTCTCCACTCCAAAGTGGGGTGCCAGGAGGACAAGGACCAGGAAATGGGCAAGATTTTTCTTCCCGAATCACCCAGGCGGCTTCTGGCCGGTGCTCAGAAGAGGCCCTGCAGGGCGAAGAACATGATTTGTTAGGTTATTGTTTAATATCTGTCATTGCCCATAGTGCGCTGCATGACATTGAGAAAGATTTGTGGCTGGTAAAATGGAACTGAGCTCAGACCTGGCCTGGTGCCTCCAGGTCCTCACAGGCCAAAGTTCTGGTTTCCTTTGTTTGTCTATGCCAATGACTTCACAAACCAAGAATGGCGAGCCCCTGCCAGTGGAGACCAGCTGATGAGGCTTCTTAGGAGAGGCCTTCTGCCTCGTTTTTTTCTATCCTGCTTAAACATGGCATAGCAACACAATTATCTTCAAGAATGAGAGGGCCAGAGAGGAAAGGTGACTCCCATGGGTGACACCCAATTCAGTGCCAGCAGCCCCTGGGCCAGATCTGTGACATCAGCAAAGCTGGGCTTTGTCCTTTCTTACTTTCCCATGGCTTGGCTGTTCCCTCCCTAAAACTCTCAGGCATCATATTCTTCCTTCCTTTTAAGAACCACCTGCCCGGCCGCCATCATACACTCTTTTAGACAAAATAGTAAGTGGCTGAGAGCTAGAATGGTGCTTGCAGGTCTTGTGATTATTTTTGTCTGTGTGAATTCTTCTAAATTATGTGGCAAATGCTGTTATCAGCTTCATTTCATAAACGAGGGGACATAGTTCTATAAGGCGCTCATTTGGGAGCCAGAGGCACAAAGGGCTGGGCCAGTTCCCCTTTAGTATTATACTTCCATGCCAGGGTGGAGAACATCTTAGACCATGGGCTTGTTCTGGGCTGACCACGGGCATCACCTGTGAGACTTTTAAATGATGACTGCCCATGATGCACTGCTCGCCCTTTCACGAGATTTAGTCTTAATTGTCTTGTGGGAGAGGACGTCAGCGTGGCTGAGGTTGGAAGCTGCTGTGGACAATCAGAGCGACCTGCAGGGTAGAGACCCACTCTTGAGAAAGAGGCCCAGAGTGAACGCACAGGAGAGGAGGTGAGAGTACATCTGCAGAGGCCAGGCTCTGAGGGGGCAGGTGTGGATCAGGAAAAAAAAAACAAGCTCGAGTGGGCACGTGGCTTGGTCAGAGTGCTGGCCTAGCACGCCGGAAGCTCCGAGTGTGAGCTCTAGCAGGATGTAAATGGACTAGGTGACGCACACATGGAATCTCAGGATTTGGAAAGCGGAAGCAGGCAGATTACAAGTCACCCTCATCCACTTTCAGGCTAGCCTGGACTACATGATACTCTGCCCCCTCCCTACCAAAAATAGCTGATCTTGATCTCAGGAAGTAGTAGTATAAGGAATGAACTGTGCTTTCAAGAAATGAGGTAGGAGATGACCAGGCCAGCTTAAGTTCTAGAATCCTCGGGCCAATTAGCCACGACAGTGTCCTCCGAGGGGGTGGTCCTCTGAGGGGTTCTGCTGCAGGCAGAGACCAGCATTTGGTCACTACTCCGGTAGTTTTAACATTTGAACTTCGTCCTTTTTTCCAAGTCTGCTAGTGGCTGCTTCAGCCTTTGAGAAGCTTCCAGATGCCTGAGATGTGGGAGCTGGACCTGGAGAGCCATGCTGAGGGGAGCAGAGGGGGGCAGCTGGAGCTTGTGGTTGAATCAGGAGAGCCCCCCAGATTGGGGGTAGCTTCTGCAATTCCTTCCTGAATGTGGGGCTCGTGGTACTGTCTCGTGAATACATCTGCGTGGTGGGCTATTCACTACCACCTGTCCTTGCTTTCGTGGTAGGGAATCTTGTACTTTGAGGATGGATTGTGTTCATCTGTGAGCCCCCCCCCCCTATGCTTAGCAGAAACCAGATACCAAGCAGCTGTCCAAAAAGAGCTTCCAAATATCTGTCAGGGTTTACATAAGGCCAAGAGAGTTCCCAAGATAGACAACGTTTGGTCCTAAGGTGGGGAAAATCTTGGTCCTTAATGCTTGGGTAACCTCAGGAGTGAGAGTCCAGAATGGAAGGAAAGCTGGCCTCCCATAAAAAGGAATTAGACTTGGTGGCTTGTCAAAGTTCAAACTTCGGTGCCCACCAATGCATTTTGATGGATATGCAGCTATGGTGATCTGTTTACAGCATTTTGACTGTGGCTCTTTTAAGGCTAGAACCAGAAAGTAGCTACGTCAGAGACCTTCTGATGTTGAAAGGTTTAAAAGTTTGTGGCTGAGATGTGGCTCAGTGGTGGAGTGCTTGCCTAGCATGCACAAGGCCCTGGGTTTGACCCTTGCCCCCAACCCACAGAATTTAAGAATGTATAGCAGAACTTGGTAACTGAAATACATGAGAAATAGTCTCCTCTTGATGTGGTTTGAATGAGATGATTTTGTGGAAGGGAAGACTAGGCAGGGCCGGAAGATGACCCTGGAGTTTAATTGAATTCCATTCAGCTTTTTAGATGGAGCTTCTCATGGAGCTTTTGTGGAGTCTCATCTATGTCCTCGAAGGTCTAGTAGAGAAAAATATGGATTTGATGACAGTGGCACATGCCTATGGTGGCTGATGAACCTGTGCCCATGGGCTGTGGTTAATGGACTGAGGCAGAGCTGAGGTGTCAAGGACTCCAGGGTAGGGCTGTGCCTTGGAGCCCACCTGCTTAACACTCACATTGACCGTTTGGATGAAGACACACAGAACATGAATATTTAGCCTATAGAAAAGTGAGAAATGATGAGCATTAGCAGCTGAAATCAGAAGCCTGGAGAGCCACGCCATACTAACCAGGGCCTTCTAATCTGAGAGGGTGGATATGAGGGAAAAGCAAATGTGGTCAGATTAAGAAGCCGAGTGTCATGCTCTGACCAAGAGAAATGATGGCGTTGAATTACATTGGATAGAGGAGCTGACAGCATTGGATCCTGTCTCAGGCTTTTGTATTAGGGGAGACATTTGCAGTTGTGTTGGGGGAGACCCTGTGGCAGCCTGGCTAGGATAATTACAGGTCTGAGATCATCACGTTAGGAAGGAGAGAAGGTGTGGGGCTTGGGGGAGAGAGTGTAAGTCGGGTATCACTTAGTAGCTTCCCTAGGCACAAACTATTAGGATTGGGTACATGTATTTTGATTGGAAAGCCCAGAAAATACTGGAAGGGGTCTGGTAAGGAAACTGGGTGGGGAATGACCCAGCGACCACCATGAGTAACTGGAGATTGAGGTGGTGAGGAGCTCTAGGAAGTGGGGTACAGAATATATCTCAGTTACCCCATCCTATCGGAGGGGATGGGGTATGATTTGTATGCCAGCTCCCATCTGTCTTTGGAGCTGTGCCCAGGGGTCTTGCCAAAGAGTGAGGTGCCTGATAATAGAGGGTTCTGTGGGCAGGTTCCCTGCGTACATGTTGTGGGCTACAGTCCTTAGGAATTGGAAGGTGGCATTGAGGGAACTTGGGTGATGGGGAGGAGTTTTCCTTTGTCCATTTTCAAGTGTGTACATGTGTGCCTGTTTGTAGATGGGTGGACATGTGTGTTCCTGCATGTGGAGGTCAGGGTTTATATCATGAATCATCTTCAATACCCTTCCCCCTTATTCATTTAGGCAGGGGCTCTCCTTCAAACCCAAAGCTCTCTCATATGACTGGGCTTGCTAGCCCGCTTGGTCTGAGGAGCCTCTGTCTCTGCCTACGGAGGCTGGAATTACAGGTGGGCCACCATGCTCACCTGATGTTCACGTGAGTTCTGAGGGTCCAGATTCTGACTCCCATGTTTGGGTGGCAAGGGCTTTCACCAAAGACCTTCCTTAATACTCCTAGCTCCGTGAATGGGGGTTGGGTTTGGGGGCTTTGCAAAGCAACACCCTCCTGAGCCACAGAGGCTGGAGGGTCGGGTCTTGGGTGCTCTGGGGGGTATGCTGGATCGGCAGGAGCTGTCCAAAGGAATGGCTCCTCCCTTTTCAGGTCTTAGGAGAGCTCTATTTTCTGCAGGAGAGGTCAGAGACAAACGCAGGCTAGTTGCTGCTTGGTGGCGCTGTTGGAGGGCTAGAGTGGAGGTCACCACGGTCACTTCTCAGAGCATGAAGTCACGCTCTGTGCCTTGTTCTACCTGTGCCGAGGAGCACCTGTAGTCACTCTGAGTCCAGGCTGCCATCTCCTTGACTCCCAGCCTCAGCTCCGCTAAGCCCTTCCAATAAAGGCTGAATCCCACAACAGCCCCATGGGGCAAATGACTCCACACATCCTGTAGCCCAACATCGTCCCTCAGCTGTGCAGAGAGTCCTCTGTGCTGGTCCCTTCCACGCCTTCCTCCTCTCTCCCATGGCCCCCACCCCTCCACACCCCTCCATACCCGAGCTTGGCAGCTCAGGATGGAGGTAGCTCATTATCTCGCTGCAGTTGACTTGAAATTTGAAATCAATCCGGTATCAGATATTCAGCCTCCCGTTCGGTAAGGTGTTTCAAAGGTGCCTTAGCATTCAGAAATGACATTGCGTTTCCTAATTATGAAATCCTGTCGTCGCTGCTCAGGCTAGAATGACTTGGCTGCGGGGTTTTCTTTTTGTCTCCTTCCCAAGGTTTAGCATACAGTACGATTATTTTAAAATTGCTTTGGAAGTGTGTATTCACTCCACCAATGAACTATGATTGTGCTTATTCCTGAAGTGTGGAGGCAATTTGAGAGGAAGGATAATTTAGCAGAGACTCTGGGGCCTTGAGAAATTTGAACTCCTTGGCCTGTACCTCCTTCACACTAGAGCTGATAAAACTGCTCACCATGGAGCCCATAGATCAGCCAGCCTTTCTTGAATCCAACTGGTCAAGATCACCAACAATTTGGAGACTGGAAGGGGCTTCTGGGAAAATCCTGCTGGGAAGATAGATGGCATTAGAGACAGAGAGTTAATACAAGGGCTTCCCAGAAGTTAAGATGATCCCTCAGGTCAGATCCCTGTAAACCCCAAGACCAACATGGAGGGACTGGCCCAAGAGAAGACAAAGGCTTTGCTCGGTCAGGAACTGGTAGATAAATGCTTTTGTGAGCAGCAGGGTTATTGAGTGGGGGCCGGCCATTTGACTCATAATCACAAGCTCTTTGTCCAGGGTGAGACAATTGTATTCTGCAGGCTGGGTACCTTATTGGCACTCATCTGTGGTAGTAAGAAGTCACCACAATGCTTTTTTTTGATGCCATATTTCATTTATTTTGATAAATACATATGCTCTGAGAACAGCACCCTAATTAGAACAGAGAACATGTTCATCACCCTAGAATATTCTAGCATGAATAGAAACCATTTGGTGTCTAATGAGGGCTTGCTTCTTGGTCCACAGCCAGCCACTTTTTCTTACTGAGTCCTCATGCAAAAGGGATGAACGATGTGTGTGTGTGTGTGTGTGTGTGTGTGTGTGTGTGTGTGTGTATAGTATTTGTGTGTGTATGTGCATGTTTGTGTGTGCTGTATGTACTAGTAACCCCTTTCATGGTATAGCTGCCATCATGATCTGATTACCTCAGAGGCCCACCCCCAAATATCTTTCCATTGGGAATCAGCCAGGGATTCTGGGGGGACACAGGCATTTAGCTTAGAGTAGCAGTGAGCTGTGGACACACCCCATGGTACGGTGAATCACAGAAACATGACAGTGCAAAAGAAACCAGTCAGAACCCACTTTCTGGTATTAGCTCCAGATGAGGCTATCTTGACATCGATACCAGGAGAATAGTGACCTCTGGGGAGGTCATGGAAAAGAGCATGCTAGAATATTCTAGGGTGATGAACATGTTCTCTGTTCTAATTAGGGTGCTGTTCTCAGAGCATATGTATTTATCAAAATAAATGAAATATGGCATCAAAAAAAAAGCATTGTGGTGACTTCTTACTACCACAGATGAGTGCCAATAGCAACTCACAGCCCGTGGGAGCTCCTTGGGGGCCAGCAGGTGACCCTGCTCCCACAGGAGGTGCCACTCAAGGCTGTGTGCCCTTTATTTCTGTTAATAAAACTCATCACATCTGCTGCCCATTCCTGCCTAAGTCATCTTAGCCAGGAACTAAATACTTAAATAGACCCCACTCCCTTCTCAGGAGGCAGCCTTGATTGTTGAGTGTAATGTATTCCATCTGCAGCCTGCCCCACTCATACCTGGGCAAGAAAGTGCCTGTCAGGGGGAGCAGGAGTCAAACGCCGGGGGGCAGACACTGAAGGTAGGCCAGGGCCTCTGGGGGCTGGTGTGATGGTCTTCCAGTTTTGTTTGAGATGATAGATCCCAAGGAAACTTTCTATTTTTTTTCTCTTTCTGTCTTCTTTTCTTTTTCCATTGGGTGGCAAGGACCTCTTCACATTGAGAAATTATGAATATGCAGAAAAGATGGTTTGAGACCACTCGCTGTCTCTGAACTGAGGCCAGTTGAATTCCTGGGACTCGAGTCTCTGGTTCTTTTCCTGCATTTTCAGTGGCACCTGAAATAGAATTGCTTCATCTGAAATGTAAAACACAGCCGGGTAGAGAGTTCACCCTGGTCTCCCATGCAGGCGAGGGCTCTCAAGTCTGATGGATATATATATATATATATGCTTTTCTCTCTCCCTTCCTTCCAAATACTACCTTGCTAAGCCACAGATGGGGATCACAGGATAAGAAGATGCATAATATATTACCCATAATACTCCACCAGGCAACTTCCCTTACAGGTCAGGAGGACTTGCTCATGGCATCTTCTGGGTCACACTCCTCCATCCTTGAGAAAGTCTCTCTCGTAATTAAGATTATGTCAGCATCTCCCTTACACACCCCAGCAGGTAGACGCTCCCTGAAGCACAGCGTGGTGTGATAACACCTGGTCCTGGAAAAAGCTTTCTTCTCTGACAATGCTGGCCCCCACCTCTACCCCATGGAAGCTAGAACAGAAAAAAGTCCAGCAGGTAGGAGTGGGGCCTGTGCTATCTGGAGTAGCTGTCTGCAGGGTTTGCTCTTGGTTGGGTGGAGGAGTGCCTCACAGGATGCTGGGGTCTCCTGGATGGTGGGTGAGTGAAGCAGGAGATGCCCCTGGGTCAAAAACTAGTGCTCCCTATTTCAGGAAGCCATCGGGGGAGGCCTGTTTGAAGGCAGGCTGAGTTCCTGTGGACTCTTTCCTATGCTCCACCTTCCTGAGTGAGCAAATGTACAGCGTGGCACCTGGACCCTTTGGACCCGGCACCGTGGTCCCCACAGGATTCTTTGTTTGGGGCCCATGAAGTCTCCCTGGTCTAGGCTTTGTTATTTTGTTGCTGGTGGCCTTGGCCAAGTATCCTCTCCTCTGCCTTGTTATCCCCATGTACAGAAATAATAGCAGGGGCTGGAAAGAGGGCTCAGCTGGTAGAGATGCTTTCCGCCAAGCCTGACAACCCGAGTTCAATCCCTGGGACTCACACGGTACAAGGAGAGAACCGATTCTCACAAGCTGTTTTTTCTGATCTACACTCACATTCTCTTTCTATCAATCAATCAATCAATTAATAAATGTAATAAAAAATTAGCAGTAGGGCTCGAGAGATGACCTAGTGGCTAAGAGCACTTGCTGCTCTTGCAGAGGATCCAGGTTCAGTTCCCAGCACCCACCTAGTGGCTCACAACCGTCTGTGAATCTATGTCCAGGGCACCTGACATCCTATTCTGGCCTTTGTGGGCTCCTGCACACATGTGGTGCCTATGAACTCACACAGGCACACACAGATACACCTAAACTTAAAAAATCAAACCTTTAAAAATGTATCAGCCGCTGTTTATTGTTGCATGTTGACCCTGTATCAAGCATGAATAAACTCCTCTGACTCAGACCGGAGCCCTGGGAGCTCGGTACAGCCATTATCTCGTCAAATAGCACAGCTGATAGAGCTGCAGAGTGGGCTGTGCCGCCTCTGGGGGGTGATTCTGATCTCCCTCATCCTGGCTCATGGGCGCGAATGACGTCAAGGGTGTGTGGAAGATGTGTAACTACCCTGTGCTTGGTGCGTGTGATTATTTTGTGGGTATTTTTGTCTCAGGTTCTGTGAACCTGTAGCCTGTGTCTTTGTACCTGGCTTCTAAATTCAGCCTTCTCCATCCTTCCCTGTCTCCTTTGTCCTCACTGTCTTGGATAGCCTCAGATCTTTGATTGGTGAACAACCAGTTTCACTGGCTGATTTACACAGGAGCATTAAAGATTGATGCTGGCCTGATGCAATGGTCTCAATCTGCCGACATCAGGAGGCATCTTCTTCTCTTCCCACTAGCCTCATGCTCTGTGAGGTGTTCCAGTGAGGAGCAAACTTCAGGAGCTGGGGGGGTGGTGGCTTATGTGGCAAAGTGTTGGCTGCATTAGCATAAAGACCTGAGGCCAGATCCTTAGCACCTATGGCAAAAAGTCAGGCATGGTGCTATGCACCTGGCAACCTGGTACTGGGGAGCAGAGACCAGGGCTCCCTAGTCTAGCTGAATTGGCGAGCTCTAGGTTCAGTGAGAGATCCTGTCTCAAAAACTAAGGTGGAGAGTGACTGAGGATGACACTTGACATTGACCTGTAGCCTCCACTAGCATGCACACACATTTGTATGTACCCTCCATGCACATATGCACACACATACAAGCAAACTTCATTACCTAGCTATTTCTTTTATGCATTTTTATATTTCACAAAAGGAAACTAATACACGGGATTATTTTCAGTCTTTTTTTGAAATCTTGACAGCTTGAGAAGAAATTCTCTTCACTCTCAGCTTGATGGGTCTGCATGTGTCTGGGGGTCCTTACAGAAAGCCACTGTCTTTCCTTAAGGGGCTATAAATACTGTCAGAGTGGTGTGTGTTGGGGTGATGGGGCAGCTGGGTATGATGTCCTGTTCTGTCTTTGAGTCTGGCCTTTTCTTCTCTTGGGGCTGTTGAGGGGATAGACATGGTGACCTTAGAGTCTAAGGGAGAAGAATTGGGTGTGGCCGGCTTGACAGGGAGAAAGGCCTGGTTGGGGCTGCTGGGGAAGGTGATGTTGTTGCTCAGGAGCCCTCACGGCCCTTCTTGTTACGTGAGTGGGTATGCTCACTATGCTCAGACTTCAGCTAGGGCTTGATAAGTACAGGACTGAGCCTCTTGCTTATAGAGAAGCTTGCCTTCTGCTCTAGATATCTAGGAAAGGAGGGAGAGAGGGAAAGAGAGGGAGGAACAGGAGGAGGGAGAGGCAGAGACAGAAGCAGACAGAGACTATGAGTGCCTGAGCTGTCCAGCTCTCCCCTTCTCCTTCCTCCTCTTTATTCTATCTGGGCCTCCAGCCCATGGGATAGGGACACTCACACTCAGGATGGGTCATTCCCCTTTACTCCTGTCTGGAAATACCTCACATGTGGAGATGTGGTTCACTGATCTCTGTGACAATATTAGCCACAAGATCCATATATTTTTGTTTTAATTTTTTGTTTGTTTATATGTTACTTAGTCCAAAGGCCTAGGACAGAATCTGCCACACGCTAGCTACTGAGTAACTGATGAGTGAACCTTGAATAAATGCCTTGTTGTTACTGTGCAGATTGTACTATTAAGGGGGAGTTTTAATAAGTATAAACTATGGGTCCTACCTTTAAAGAAGTCCTAACCTTGCCAAAGAGAGACAATAAGGAGTCAAGAATTTCTCCTGTGTAAGTCTCATCCTTCGTGACCCACTCCACGATTCTGCCTGTGTTGAGTGTTAATACTTCTGTATTCTAATTTCTGTATCTCCAGCTCAGATCTTGTCTCCAAGCTCCAGCCTATCTGTACCACTGCCTGCCAGCATCCCCCCTCACACTGGCCACATCCAGGCAGACACAACTGCCAAATGCTCCCATCATACACTGCTCTCCATCTTCTCTGTTTGGTTGGTGACATCATTTAGTGCTCAACCATGGGGCCACTTTCATTCTATACTAACAACCACCAAGCCCTCCCACTGCCTCCTGCCCTGGTGACGCACCTCAACAAACTCCCAGCAGTCTGCTCGCTTTCAGTCTTATCCTCTCCACACAGCTGTCTTTGCCTCTGGAAGGCCTCCATGGAGCAAGCCTGCTGATAGACACTGGGGTTGCATCCAAGAGAGAGAGAGCGCCAAGGTCCCTGTTCTCATATGCCAACAGGGCCCATGCTGTTAAACGTTACCCTGGCCTTCCTGGCTTACAACCTTCCAACGTGTTTCAGTTCCTGTTCTACTTATCTTTAACCTGTTTGGGTCATAAGTCTCTTTTGGAACTTGATGGAGGCTGAATTTATGCATACATTGTCCTTACGATTTAAAGGGCCAGGACACTGAAATCTGAAGGTAATGGATGTAAAATCCCAGAACCATGGTCAAGTTTCTTTTTTTCTTTCCTTTTTAATGTGCTACACAAGGCTGTTTGTTATCAGACCCGTCACCCTGTACCCCACCTCAACTCAAGTCAAGTGTGCTGGTCTCACTATGTCCCAGCAACATAGAACATTTTGGGGTTTCTGGCAAGGGTCAGCCATTCATTTAGCGACCATTGAAGAAGGTTTAAATTATACATCACCAGAGTGAAAAAGATGAGCTCACTTACTCATATGGACTCTGCATTTTAACTCCAGGTCATTCTGTTGTTAGGATGTACTGTCCTCTGGTACCAATGTTCACTTCAAAGCTCAACTCAGGCATCCTTCCTGGAGACTCCTAGAAGATGTCTCTCCACAGTGACTATAGAATACCCTTTCTTGAGTTCCCATATCTCTTTGAAAATATGTCCCTGCCTTTAATATATTATTTAAGTACCTGTTCATGGAGCTGTCCCTTGTACTAAATTATAGGCTTTTTGGTTTAGTTTGGTTTCATTTGTATGTGTGTTTGGTGTACGCATATACCTATGTGTGTTCACCAGTGTGCAAGCACCTGTGTGTGTGTGTGCGCACACGCACGCATCAGTGTACATGTATGTGTGTATATGTTTATGTCTATTGTGTGCACATGTGTTCATGTGCCAGTGTACATGCATGCATGTATGTGTATATGCGTGTCAGTTTGCATGCATGTGAGTGCCAGTGTGAAAGCATGTGTGTGTATGTATGTGTCAGTGTGTGTATATGTGTGCTAGAGTGTATGTATGTGTGTTGTTGAGGCCAGAGAGCAACTTCTGGTATCTTCCTCTTTTGTTCTCCATCTTAGTGTTGGAGACAGGCTCTCTCCCTGAAACTGGAGTTTGCTTTTTCAGGGGGACTAGCTGGTCCAGAAACTTCTGGGATCCACCCTCCAGCATCACGGTCACAAGCATGGGTGCTGGGATCTTTTTTTTTTTTTTTTTTTTTTTGGTTTTTCGAGACAGGGTTTCTCTGTGTAGCTTTGTGCCTTTCCTAGAACTCACTTGGTAGCCCAGGCTGGCCTCGAACTCACAGAGATCCACCTGGCTCTGCCTCCCGAGTGCTGGGATTAAAGGCGTGCGCCACCACCGCCCGGCTGGGTGCTGGGATCTTAATTCAGACAGGTCCTCATGCTCACATCGCAAGCTCTTTATCCACTAAGCGGCTCCCAGCCCCTAAGTTTTGTCTTGTTTTTATAGGAAAGGAAACATCTCGTTTTTACTGTCTCCACAGGGCCTGGTACCAACAGATGTTTCCTGGATGGACATGAATGAGTGGGTTAGAAAGGACAGGGAAGGCCTCACTGGGGCAGGCCCTGAACACTCTCCTTGCTGTCTTGTGCCTTAGGAGAGGCTGCTGGAATAGAAGACCTGGGGGCACACACAGATTTATCAAGACTTTGGAGCCTGGAGTTCTGAGGCTGGGGTGCTATGCAGTTGGTGCCTGCTGAGCACCCCTCTTTTTGATGTGCAGGTCCTTGGCTCCGTGGTGCACATTCCCTACTCTACCTTTTTTAGGAAAGCTTTTTATTAGCACATATTAATCCCACACAATAATGAATGTAATATGACATTTTCACATAACATTTTGATCATATTCATCCCCCACCTCTCTGGTCCCCTGCTCCCCCTCACTCTTTGGGTCCCCTCCCCCTTCCCTAGCGGCCTCTCTACTTGCATGTCTTGTTGCCCTTGTTGTGCCAGTGAGTCTAATTAAGGTTTCTTAATTAAGGGGTCATTTCCAGGAGCCTGGGCAACTTACTGATGGCTACACCATTGAGGAAAATGTTTCTCCTTCCTCTAGTCCCTCCCTCTTTTCCTTTATGTGGGTACCAGTCCCATATTGGGGCTCCTCCCTCATGACCACATGCAAACCTAATTACTGCCAAAATTCCCTGCCAAAATACCATCCCATTGAGGACTGGGGCTTCCACATTCCATTCCTAGCAAGTAGCTGATGGTGGGGCTTCTGACGGTGGTGGGTAAGGATAAGGGGGTCTCCATCACCACAACTCTTGCAAGAGCTGCTGGGATGTGTCACAGAGTGCAGACCTCCACCACCAGCGGGATTTGAACACTAGTTTTGAGGACAGGACAAAAGGCAGGTGGAGAAGGAACCTGGCCCAACAGACAGGCTGGCCTTGGGGTCAGGCACCAGCTCTCCACTTTTTTAGCAGCAGGACACCCAGTAGGTGTCTGGCCCTCTCTCTTCTCCACCTGTGACGATAGCAAGTGTGATTGGATGCACTGTGGGACACTGTTCTGTGCTTTCTTTCCCACCTGACATGGCATTTCTGCTGCAGGTTTACACCTGCAGTTTCTTTAGGAGCCAGAGATTTAGTGGGCTGGGGCTAGAGATGGCCCCTGGAGGCCACCGTAACACCTCATGCCTCGTTTAATTTGCTACCTAGATAGAAAACTCCAGCTAGGATGGCATCTGAGGGTATTCAGGGTTGATAGGGACCTCAGATGTCACCAGGGCTTTGACTGCTGGTAATTAGGCCCCAAGCGATGGCTGGCTACATCCTCTCCAGCTGTTTGGCTCACATCATCTTGGCTGTAACTCTCTTGCTTCTACCTTTGTACATAGCTGCTGGCTGTGATCTTCCTGCTGGGGCTCAGCCCCTTATGAGAAGGAGCCGTGGGAGGGTGGGAGAGCATGTGAGTCACACAGACTGCTGGACTCACAGACCGCTGCTTTACACAAAGTGCTACAAGGAGGAGAGAAGGGAGCGGGGAATCTTGTACAGGGCTCCAACTCACCCTCAGCACGGCTGGAGTGTCACGGCTGTGCCCTGCCTCTTACAACAACGAGGGCTGGTGGCTGCCTCTGTTTCACCTGAGAAACAAAGGACTTGATGCAGACAGGCTGAAGAACTAGTCCACCTTTCTGAACTGAGACTTGGTGGTGACTATGGGCTTTTGAAACGCCTATCGGTCCAGAGCCCACTCCACTGTATTAATTACTTGTCTTATTCCTATGACAGACACCCGACAGAAGAGACTTAAGGAAGGAAGAGTTTATTCTGGCTTCCAGTTTGAGGGGTTAGGCCATCCTGACAGGAAGGCATGGCGGGGGTGTGAAGCAGCTGGTCACATTGTGACTGCAGTCAGGAAGCAAATGGTGACTGTACCCAGCTCGCCTGCTTCTTTTTCATCCAGTCTAGCAACCCAGACCATGGAATGGTGCAGCCTACAGGCCCCCAGGGACGATGCACCTTCCCACTTCAACCCAGTCTAGAACCCCATCACAGTCTCCTTGGTGATGCCCAATCCTGTCCAGTTGACAGACACTATTAACCATGACAGAGGAAGAAGGGATAGTGAGGCTTAGGCACCCTTTGGCTTGCCATTCTGTAGCACATCTACTGTCACAGGAAAATAAATGTCCTTGGACTTCAGGGGTGTATGAGGTGGGTGGATCAGGGGTAAAGGAGGGAGGAAGCCACACATGGGGAGATGAAGGCCCTGGCATGGGAGTTGAACTCAGTACCTGCAGACCGTGGCGCCTCCTCTGCACCCCAAACCCTTTCTCTGTGGGGAGGAAACAAAAGATGCTAATGGGCGGATGTGAACACTATGACCAAAGGTTCAGGAAACTTGCTGGGTTGTTGGGCCAACACACTTTCGTTTTGATTCAGGCTTGACTATATTGGTATGAAAAGTCTTAGAGCCACAAAGTTAGAGTCTCTTGACATGACTGGCTAGAGAAGCCTGCTTTTAACACTAATGACAGGTTTTTTGTTTTTTAAGAAAACAAATCCAAGTTATTGACTCACTGTTGGTAAGGAGGCCTTTGGTTTGTTCCTTCCTTTTTTTTTTTTTTTTTTTGTGGGGGACAGGGTTTCTCTATGTAGCTTTGAGCCTTTCCTGGAACTCACTCTGTAGACCAGGCTGGCCTCGAACTCACTGAGATCCGCCTGGCTCTGTCTCCCGAGTGCTGGGATTAAGGTGTGCGCCACCACTGCCCGGCCGGTTCGTTCCTTCCTAATGGTGATTGCAGGAGGATGCTGGTAGAGATTCTAGGAAAAGCAGACAGAAGGAACAAAGCCTGCCTCAAACCTGACAACCGTTTTGACCACATTCACCAAGAATCTACTTTACCAGTTGGCTCTTAGCCTCCACCAAGGACAGTTTCCCCACCTTGCATATCTTTCTCTCCACATTGCTAGTTTTAATTCTCTGCATGATGCTCCTTTCTGGAAACCAAACTCCCTATTTACCCATTGACAAATAATGACACGGTATGTGGGCCCAGACTAACACAATGCACCAATTCAGGCTCAGCATCACCCTGTTATTTATTGTCTCATCAGCACAGCTTCTCAGTTGAACCTCAGGCTTAAATCAGGAAGCTCATCACAGACCCCAGTGCAAGGGAAAAGATGACATTGGTTTGTTGAGCAGCCAGAAAGAAGACACTGGACCCAAAAAATATATGTGGCCAGTGACTGGCTGGCTGTGAATGGTATGGTCCATCACCAGATATCCTGGATGCCCACTCTAAACAGGTCTGTATTTAAAGATGTCAGACCCAAACTCCTTTGTCTAATAAGATGTTTGGCATTTAGAGCATGCAGCAGAGGCAACCCCAGGCACTTCCAATGTAACTGGAATATTTGAGGACCTACAGGGAGTCACAGATTTAGGAGAGTTCTTTGTTCTTTCGGGGTGACTTAAGTCTGTTCCGATCCACTGGGGTATTTTGTGGGATCCCTGGATTTGCCATGGGCCTGGCTTCCTATAAGCTTCATCTGAGTCAGGTGGGTATTCTCTTAGTACACACAGCTGCTGATAACCGTGTCAGGGTATTTGGCTGTACTCATTCTGAGATGGATCATGAGCTCGGCACTACAGAAACATACTTGAGAGAGAAAGGGGAAGACACATGCCTGCAACACTCTTGGTAAAGCAGCCAGACTCCCTGGAAGACCTTGGGCTGTTAATCATGAGACATGATCCTGAGTTTTCTCTATCTCTGCCTCTGTAACCCCAAGTGTTCAAGAGGCTGGCTTTCAAGTGTCCTATTTTGTGCGTCTTCCCATATGAATTAACTCAAGGACCAGGAAATCTATTGTGATGTTAAAGAAAGGGGGGAGATTTCATAGAGATGCTGGAAGGGGCCTTCCAGTGCACAGGTAGGTATTTCTCTCTGCCTCCCTGGCAGCTGGTAAGAGGCAGCATGGCACAATGTGAAAACCTGTGCGGGCTGTCACTTGCCAGCCATGGAACCAGTGACAGCCAGTGACACTTTCTTGGGGGACGGAAGACAAAAGTCCTGATTTGTGATGGAAATAGTCCCATCACGGCCAATTTCAAACAGTCAGTGGCTTACCAAACAGGCTGAAAAATTCTTGAAAACGTAATAGGCTCCAGTGAGCAGCAGCCACTGGTCCCCACACACTACTTAGCTCTTGTTTCCCCAGAGACAGTTTCTGCCTCTATCTTGCTATCTCTAGGACTAGGGTGAACACAAAACTCTGGTAGGCCATGCGGCAGACCGCCATGATGCTCACAGCCCAGAGGATCTCAATAAATGTTGGTTCTTCTAACAAAGCCATATGTATACCACAGCCCACTCATTCATTCCACATGTGTTTAACGCATACTGGGTACTGACTGTTTTTAAGGTCTAAGGCTTTATTTTAGTTTTGATTTCGTGTGTTTGGATGTAAGTGTGAGTACATGTTTGTATAGTGGGCTCACAAGCACATGTATGCAAGTACATGTGATGGCTAGAGTCCCACCTCAACTATCATTTCTCAGGAGCCATCTACCTGGCTTTTGAGACAGCGTCTCTCACTGGAACACACGGCTTGCAGCTTATAAGAAGATGGCTGGCCACCACGCCCCAAGGATCTGCCTGTTTCCTATTTCAAACAGTAGGATTACAGGCATGTGACAGAAAGCCTGGCTGGTTCTATGGTTGCTTGGTTTGGACTCAGGTCCTCATGCTTATGCTGCAAGCAATTTATTGACTCCACTGTATACTCAACCCCTCAAAGGCTTTGGAGCTGACTGCAATATGATTCTTGCCTGAAAGCATCTTACAAAGCAATTTAGGAGACAGACCGAAGGTAAGAACTCGGAGACTGGTGCTGCTGGTTAGCCATGTGAGGGTCACACGGGGTCAAAGAAGAACAGACATTTGCTGAGAGCACGCAGCAGACGAGTGGGGGAAGGCATCCCACGAAACAAATATGGACAAGTGACCCTTCTTTTGTGATTGCTCCTTCCCAGAGCTTTCTGAGTGACAACTTTTTCCTTGCCCACCATGAAATGTGGAAACTTGAAACTATGCTTCATATTTGTATATGTATGGCATGGTTACACTTTATATATGAAAGCACTAAGATTTTTACACTCCCCCAAACCAAAGGGTGGGGGACAATATCACTCTCCGTCGAGGACAAGAGCCTCAAATAGGTGGAAGCTACACCTCTTTGGTGGCCATCAAACATAGACTAAGTCATCAATGACTGTGTACAAATGGAATGAATGAATAAATGTTGTTGCCCAGAGAAGAACTAGTTCAGGACGTAGGGCACAAGAAGCCTGCATGAGGTGAACAAGGAGATGATGTGTGCTGTTTACAAGTAAGGAAGTCAAGGTGTACAGTGGGGTGGAAAGGGACACAGGGTCCAAGTGACAGGTTGTCCTATGCCAGGCTCAGATGCCCCATTCTAGGACACAGATAAGCTTCCTTTGGTGGGAAGACCCAGCACTGACCTTCAGAAAGCTCTACTGCACCCCTCAGAGATGAGCCAAACAGGTCTGCACCGGCCAAGGCAGAGATGAACAACTGCAGTAACTTCCTACGCTCCTAAGTTTTAACGAAAGAGCTGCAATTACCAAGTTCTCTGCCGTTGGCACTTGAGAATCCATCTCAATTTCCCCCCTTTTTTTTCTGCAGCGACAGTGATTAAGGGTTCATTCTGCACATGAAACAAGTGATCAATGGCTCCTGGCAGTTGCCATTGTCTGTCTCTCTCCCCCTATCAGTAGACAATGTATCTCGGGGAGCTGCTGGGACCTGAGAAAAATGAGTTTGCCAGACACAGTTCTATTTTGATTTAGATCACAAATAGCTTGGCTCCGTTTTTACATTGATAACAAGGAGATGGTTGCAGTTCCCAGGCTCTACAGCCTGAGACTCGTTTATCTCTGGGGAGAAGGAGACTGATCTTTTAGTGCTGGTTGTAGCACCCTCGACCCAGATGTTCGGCATCCCACTGACCTGCCCTCCGTCCCCTGGGTGGAGGGATTTGACTTCTGCAGGGAGGACCAACCTGGTCTCTTGGTCCCCTTGGTCCTCCTTCTGCCATCTTGACTACTCGGTACCAGGGAACAGGGAGAAGCCTTTGTCCTAGAGACAGCGAGGGTGAGAGGAAGGGCAGACTGGGGAGAAGCATCATCAGCTACAGCTGTGGCCCCTGAGGGGGCTGTGGTGTGGGACAAGGAAACGGGTGTGAGTAACCTCCTGTCTTTTCTGGTGTGGTGGTACATCTCAACTGTCAACTTGATGGATCTAGAACCATCCAGGAGACACGTCTTTGGGCGTGCTCCCAGTGGCCCAATCTTCATGAGAACCCCCACCTCTCTCTCAAAAGTTCCATTGTCTTCCTACAGCACCACAAGCCTTTAACATATGACCCTGTGGACAACAAAGATCCAAACTATACTACCTCTTGTTCTTGTTTTCATTTATTTGCTTAGACACAGAGTCTCCTGTAGCCAAGAATGCTCTTTAAGTCACTGTGTAACTGAGGATGACCTTGAACTCCTGGTCCACTTTCTTCCACCTCCCCAGCACTGAGACTGCAGGTGTTTGCCACTAGGTCTGGGTTATGCATTGTTGGGGATTGAATCCAGGGCTTCCTGAATGTTGGGTGAACACGCTACTAATTGAGCTATATGCCCAGCAGCAAACCCCCACATTTAAAGATTGGCATTTTCACTGAGGCTTAGTTCTAACAGGAGGTACAGTTCAGTGACTTGATTTGCCAATTTGAGCTGTTAAAAATGTGAATTAGCTCAATGTGAAAGCATATATACTAAGTATGGTGTGCATGTATTAGAGGGATGTGTCGGGGGTGAGTGTGTGTTCGTAGGTAGAGACACAGCCTATGGACCTAGCTGCTCACTCTTGACCTCATTTTGTGCAACTGTAAGTCATTATCGATGCTTTTGTTATGTGTGAATTGTAGCATCATAGCTTTCTACAAGGTGCCTCAGCTGAGATCCAGCTCTCAGAATCCTTTCATTTATGCCGACTCACTGACTCCGGATGTTGACACCTCTGTCAAAACATCTCTGATGTGCACACAGCCTTTTGATCACTTCCTTGGAAAGAATTGTACATCACATGCTACCCCTATTGGGGTGGAAAAAAATTTTTTTTAAATCTGTTGCCAGTTAATGACTTAAATATTTGATGAAGGCTGGAAGTGGGATTCTGAAGGTTGGAAGGGAGAAGGGAAGCCAGATGTGTTTTGGCCATGTGGCAAGTCCCTGATATTTGGAGGGAAGGATGGTCATAAACATGTCAACTGAGGTCACATGTTGAAACTCAGGAAGAACTGAGTCAAACAGTTGGCACCTTATTCTTGCTCAGAACCTGAGAGAGAGTGGTTGACTTGATAAATAGGAGACACTGAGATTGATGCTGCTTACCCAAGGATGAGCATTCTGTAGGCTCTGCAGGAGCCCAGGCAAAGCTGCAAAGGAGTCTAGCATGTGGGAAGCGATAGGTGACTGAAAATAAGAGAGCTGCAGTGTGATGATGGAGGGGAAGGATGAAGGTGAGAGTGGGCTCTGGGTACCTGGAGGCATAGGATGGGATGTTTTCTGCTGCAGGGTATGGGAATGTGAAGGTAGGTAGCTTCAGGCAGAGCATTCTGAGTTGGAACTGCCTGTGATATTAGACGCTGGCACTAAGTTGTGCGGGTTCCTTGCTATGGTCTAGGAGCCTGGGTGGATAGTAGATTAGTCAGCTTTCTAATATGCTGTAATTAGATCTCTAGAGAGAACAATTCAAGGGAGCAAATATTATTTAGAATCACAGTTTCAGAGGTGTCGGTCCATGGTTACTTGGTCCCATGAGCTTGGGCAGAACATTGGAAATGGGAGCAAGTGGCATGGAAGATCTTGACTTCATGGTAGACAAGAACCAGAGAGGGAGACAGGGATGAAACAGGGACAAGTTACACCCAAGGTCTCCTTATTTCTCCAGTTACTGACTTTTATCACTAGGCTCTACCTCCAAAAGTTGGAGAACCTTCCAGAATAGTACCACCAGCTGAGACCCTAGACTTTAATGCAGTGTTAAGGCCTGTTGAGGGCTAGGCTGATCCAAGGCTTTCCCTGAGGCCTTGATGTATGGAGAAGGAACATAGTTCCCTCTCTAAACCAAGAACACACTTGGCAGAGCCAGTAATATACCTTGAAGTGATCTTATGGGATCAGTTCCAGGATGGATTTGCCCATGTAGCTTGCCACTGAGGGCACAGGCTTTGGGTTGAAGTTAATGTAGCCTTTAGTTTTGGTTCAAAGGTTTAGAATATCTAGGATCTTAGAGACTGTCAGTTGGTCTGACCTCATCTTCTCTCTTTAAGGAGTCATGATAATAGTAGGTATGCCATTTGTTATTGCAAGAATCTTAGCCAGGGTTTTTTACCCAGGGCTTTGGGAGAGCTCCCTCTTCTCTAGGCCCTAATATAGGGAGAAGGAACATAGTTCCCTCTCTAGAACCAGGCATATGCTTGGCAGTGTTGGTAATGGCCTGAAGCTAGGGCTGTGTCTTCAGATCCTGAGAACCCAACTCTTCCTCATATACTTGGCTATAGTTATCAGTTCCAAGGCTGTGTGTGCTCTGTCTGTAATGTTCGTGAGATACTCTGTGTTCCCCCCGTGTGACATAGCCTGATTAGCTTCTGGCCAGCTTTGTCCCATTTTCTTTCTAGAAATAGTGTATGAGGTGCTATACTTCTTAATAAGCTTTCTTGGCATAAAGCATAGCTTGTGCAAGACCTCCCCAATCCACTTATTCTATCTTCTTTATCTCTGTTCCCCTGGATCTTCCTTCTCAGGACCCTGTCACTGCAGAATGACTTGCTGGTCTAGGTCATGAGACGGTGGGGGGGGGTATTCAAATAGATGGCGGTGTTGCTGGGAATGATATACACACAGGGATCTGAATAGTGAATTCAGGATTGCCGTTGTTGAAATTGAGGAGTCCTGGGTGTATCTAAGAAGAGGGGAGTTGAAAGAGATGTGGGATAAAAACAAAGAAAATGGAAGTTTGACAGTCCTCACACTTGGGGTGTAGAGTGCAGAGGTGTATGTCACATCACCTAGAGAGGATGGCATGTGAGAAAAGATGGCCAAGTCCCAGGGAACACCCCGATTCATAGATGAAAAGATGACCTGTATTTTAGTCTCATTTCTGTTGCTGTGATAAAACACCCTTACAAAACCCAATGCAGTGGAGGAAGGAGTTATTTGGATTGCAATTCCAGGTTATAGCCTATCATTTTGGGAAAGTCAAGGCGAAACTGAAGCAGCTAGTCACATCACATCTCTAGTCAAGAACAGGGAGAATATTCACCTTTGCTTGATGGTTTGCTCTTAACTAGCTTTCTTCTCTTACCTAGGATATAGCCTAGGGAATAGTGCCACTCACAAGGGGCTGGTGGGAGAAGACAGAGGTAGGTGAAGGTCACTCCAGGGCAATGTCATGGAAACTTGAGGAGGGAGCATTTTCAGGAGGAGGGCACTGGTGACAAGTGACCTTATGGGATCAGTCCCAGGTGGATTTGGCTACATAGCTTGCCACTGAGGGCACAGGCTTTGGGTCGAAGTTAATGAAGCCTTCAGTCTAGGTTCAAAGGCTCAGCATTTCTAGGACCTTGGAAGTTGTTACTCGTTCTGACTTCATCTTCTGTGTTTTTAAGGAGTCATAGCAATAGCTACTTTACTGAGTCATTGCAAGAATTTTATCCACTTTAACTGTTATAGCTCTGATAGACAAAATGGTGGTGAGATCTACTTGCAAACCTGTGGTAAGAATTACACAAGAGAACATACTCCATAGCTCATGTCCAGTCCCAGATGAATGGGGCAAGAGCTCCAGCCAGAAAAAGGCATGATCCAGGTCCATACTGGGAGGAGCATAGTGTGGACCTATGAGAGGCACTGGCTTCTGACTGAATCAGGGTTAGACTCAGATTCAATGTACATGGGACCCATGTCCACAGAGTCTGATCTGAGAGTGCTGACATTGAAGTGATGACATGGATAATTATGTATTCATTTTAATGATGATCTAAAATATAAATCCCAATATAAATCCAAAGACATATGGACTTAAAAGGTTAGAAGAGTGAGCCTTCCAGGCAAGGGCCTCAGCCTCCATTTCTATCCCCAGAGGCCACTTAGATAGTGCACACTCAGATGCTGGGTGCTTGCTTTACAGGAAGCTGTCGCTCAGGGTCATTATGGCACTCAGAGGAAGTCCACCCTTAGTACACAGGAGGACATATCTTTCCTGACTCATGACTAAAGGATCTGTACGGTCTGGGTCTGGCTTTCATGGGCCCAGGACTTGGGTCTGGAGCACTCAGCTTGAAGATGAGTGAGCAGAGTCTGGATAGCAAGGGATGGTTATGTAAGGACTATTCTATGTCATAAAATTGTTGGTTCACACTGTAAATGACCCTTTGACTTCAAAGACCTTTCAATGATAAAATAAATATTTCAAAAAGAATTCATGCACAAGCTCATTTGACAAGATTAACACTTCTGTGAACCAGAAGTCAAACTTCAGTAGGTAGCAGATAAAGCTGTAGACTTACTGGGCTCTGGGCCTTGAGAACAGGTAGGTGGCTTGAAGTATGTGTCTGTCTTGTGATGTTAGGGTTCAAAAGCTCTGGACTCATGACTAGACACAGGACCAAAGATAATTAGATGACACATACCTATCTCCATTCAGTGGCTGGAAGGCTTTTTTCAATCTCTCTCTCTCTCTCTCTCTCTCTCTCTCTCTCTCTCTCTCTCTCCCCATCTCTGTCTCCCTCTCCCTCTCTCTCCCTCTCTCTGTGTATGCACATGTATGCACACAAAGGTATAGGTGCACATTTGGAGGTCAGAAGACAACTTGTGGAAGTTGGTTCTCTCCTTTCACTGTGTTGGTTCAGAGGATGGAACTCAGGTCATCAGGCTTTGGCGGCAAGTACTTTTTCCTACTGAGCCATCTTGCTGGCCCTGAAGGTGGTTTACCATTGATACTTTGAGCTGTGGTGTGCTGTAGAGCTGGATGTCTGTGTGGCAGGAAAAAGCAGATGAAGCCGCACCTCCAGAGCCTCAGTTGGCTCTTGCTGACTCAGTGACTAGCTCTGTGATGACCTCAAGAAGCCCTAGAACAAGACAGCTGAGATACCATCATCAGATCTGACCCTGGGCTACAGATCCTAAGGGAAGAACCTAAACAACTTGGAAGAGAAGGATGTAGGATAGAAGGTGCAGAGGGAACCAGAAAATACTCCTGACGAAATCAGATTCCCTAAAGAAAATTCCAAAGCATGAGGGCTGGAAGTGGGGACCCACAACTACAGGAAAACAGCTAGTGAGCTAAAACAGTAGCATTTACTTCCATTGAAACGTGGATAACAACACTGTGTTAGAGTTTCTATTGCTGTGAAGAGACATCCTGGACATGACAAGTCTTACAAAGGAGAGCATTTAATTTGGGCTGGCTTGCAGTTCAGAGGTTTAGTCCATTGGTCAGCATGATGAAGAGCATGGCAGCATGCAGGCAGACATGGTGCTGGAGAAGGAGCTGAGAGTTCTACACCTGGATGTGAAGGCAGCGGGAAGAGAGAAAGATACTGGGCTGTCTTGAGCTTCTGGAACCTCAAAGCCTACCCTCACTGACACACTTCCTCCAACAAGGCTGCAATATTCTAACAAGGCTACATATCCGAATCCTTTCAAATAATGCCACTCCCTATGTGCCTACAGGTGACATTTCCTATTCAAACCACCACACAGAGCAATCTGAAGATGGCTTTAAATGAGCATGTCTGAGGTTTATAAAGACATAGAGGAAGGAATGATACCCCAAAGGGCAAGAAATCACAAAACAAAAACAGACATAGAAATCAAGAGCAGGTACATATGAACATGAACTAATTGGCCCCCATACATGGAAAAAACAATTTGGAATAAAACCTTGCTTTGTTTTGGAGACAAGATGACCTCTGGACTAGATATGTCTAAGACAGCAGCAATGCATTTTGGGATAAAGCTCTGGTGACTTCACCCCTGGGGCTGCACAAAGACAAAGAGATAAAAATAGAAAGATAAGTTAGCAGACATGGAAGACAGACTGAGAGATTCCAGCACACGTCTAACTGGACTGTCAGAAGTAAGCAACTGGGGAACTGGGAAAAAAAAGTTAAAAATATCTCATAAAACCTGAGTTGATTATGAATTTGAAAGATAGGCACAAGGACTCTGATTAGGGGCATACGATAAATACTGAACAAGAATATGCCTCCCATAATGCCAAGTGCATAGAAACTTCTGAAAAAGCCCTAGTCCATCCTTCCTCTCTCTTCCTGTCTCCCCCTCCAACTCACCAGCATGGATACGGTGCTTTTTCGTCAGATTCATTTTATTGCCGGAATTCTAGAGAGAGAAACCCAGAGCCTCCCTCCTGTTCAAGGACTTGTTATACCTAAGTTTCTTAGTGGAAGGATTCCCACAGCCCTGGGGAGAAGGGGCTCTTGAGGGTCCCCCCTGTCCCAGCTGCTTTGCTGGGGGAGGGCTCCATGGCTTTTCTGTTCTTTCATCTGTCCCTGATGGATGACAACCCATGCCACTTACGTGTTTCACAGATGTGTTGTTATCGGGGTGCTCTTTGATACGTGGAGATGAAAGATGCTGGATTAATTCAAAGCTTTATTTATTTATTTTTACTATTATTAATAGTTAAATTGCTGAGCACGCTCTGACAGCCCTGTCAGAAGCCCTCCGATGCAGCCTCTTTCCTGCAAGAGTAAACACTGCCTTCAGAGGCTTGACTACTGTTTTATTTATTTTTTTCTTTCTTAGCACTGAAAAATGACTTGAAATCACAGTATTTAGGTTGATGATATTTTTGATGTACTTGCTCCTCTGTAAAGCTCCTTTGTATTTCCTACTCCATGTGAACGATGGGCAGGCAGAGGGGAGTTCAAGGGCCATCCTGACCTTGGCCTTGGAGGCTGGCTAGTGTCTGCACAGGGGTGACTGTTCAGACACCAAGGTGTCATCAGGGTTTCCTCACATGCATTGGAAATGCACACGGGGCTCTGGTCTGGATGTCCTGACTGTGACTCTCTCCCAAGTCACCTCTAAATATGGAATGGAGTTGCTGTCTCTAAATCACAAGCTCCTTGACAGCTGGTGGAGGATCGTGTGCCACCATTTTTGTTCTTGGGATGGAAAAGAATGACTTCAAAGCAAACCAGACTCACACTTGAGACTCATTCATCTTAGCTCCCACCCCAGGTCCCAGGAGAGATGCTGACATCTTTGTCACAGGTTGTACAATTTATAAGGGAGGCCAAATGTCTTTTTGGTCCATTGTCTACCCTGGATGCAGATCGTGTATGTGGCTAATGGCAAGTTGAGGATTCTGCTTAAAGGAGAGCTGACTGGAATATTCCAGTCAGAATGCAATTTACCAGGATGACTAGAACACAACAATAAAAGAAGTCACAGGTGCCTAATCTGGACTGGTCTGAATAACATCTTCCTTTAAAAATCTTATTTATGAAGGAATTGGGAGAAAATTCAGATGAAGATTAATAGACTGTGAAATGAAAGCAGTAAGACAAACGACTAATTCAATAAAATTCTTCGCTCCCTGATTGTAACCCAAATCTTACATTCTATTCAGAGCAGTAACTTTCCTAAGAGAAAGGTTTGTTTTGGAACGAAATACTGAGTAGGCTTCTGGGTTGCTTACTAATCCAATTAATGGTGTGGAGTGAGTCATATGAACACAGTGGAAAGGATTGAATTGGGAGGTTTGGAGTGACGCTGAAGTCATCAAAAAACAGAATTTGTTATACCTCATATCAATACAAGGCATTGTTGGGAAATTATCTCTAAAGTTATTACTTAGAAAGTAGTTGATCAGTTATTTCAGAGAAAATACAGTTAAGTCTTATAATTCACATGTAAAATAAACTATATTTCCTGAGTTACAAGAATTTTAAAAGTTACAAGATACTATCAATATTGAGTTGTGAAGGAAGAGGAGGAGAAAGAGCTGGAGAGATTGCTCAGTGGTGAAGAGCGCTTGTTGCTCTGCAGAAGATCAATATGATCCACATCACCTCTGTCATCATCATTACTGACGTCACTGAACCCTGAAGTGTCATGTCTGAGTCTCTTAGAAATGACCCAGGAGTTCTCTAGAGGTAGATCCATCTCTAATGCGAACCCAGATACATGATGTCCTAGGCTCAGGCTCCCAGACAGCTTCCACATCAGAGCTAGAGGAGGAACTACAACCTTGATGGTACTGTTAGTTCTTTGGTAGATTTTTAGAGTTTGAAAAGTAGGCTTACCATGTGGGCCTGCGTTATATTTACCCTAGAGAACGAACATTGTTGACCTGAGAAGTGTCTTTGGCTTGTGGTTGCTTAATTTATAAACACCAAAAACATGGAAACAGTACAGATGTGTCTCTTGGTCACCAGATGAATGAACAAATGGCTGTATGTCCATACAGTGGAATGCTAGCAGGCAACAAAAGTGATTCATGGAATAGAAATGAATCTTTAGAGTATTTGAAAAATGATAGGAAGCAGAACCATGTCTTCTGTTTCTAAATACAATGAGTTCCTTGCAGAAGTTTTTGATTTTGTGTGTGTGTGTGTGTGTGTGTGTGTGTGTGCTAAAGATAATATAAGCTGAGAGAGAGAGAGAGAGAGAGAGAGAGAGAGAGAGAGAGAGAGAGAGAGTGAGTGTTGAGATTGAAAGAGCATAGGAGCCAATCTCAAAAATTTCCCAGTGGTCAAAACTATAAGAATATAAGCAACAACAGTAAATCATGGCATTTACTGCTATAACTTTCCTCTTAGGACTGTTTTCATTGTGTCCCTAGGATTTGGGTATGCAGTATTTTCATTTATACTTGAACTTTTTATTTTCTTCTTGACTTCTTCAGTGACCCATTTATCATGTTGTAGCATGTTGTTTAATCTCCACGACTTTGCATACTTCCTGCAATCCTGAGGCCATGGGTATCAAGCTTTATGCCACTGTGGTTAGAAAGAATACAGAATGATATTTTAAATCTTCTATATTTGTTGAGACTTACTTTGTATCCTAATATGTGATCAGTTTGGGAGAAGATGTGTGTTCTTCAGTGTTTGGGTGGAGTGTTCTGTAGATGTCTGTTAGGATGTTATCTAACTGCAGTGTTTCTCTGGTTAGGCTTTGTCCAGATGATTTGTTCATTGGCGAGAGAGGGAAATGGAAGTAACCCACTACCACCATGCTGCAGACAGCTATAGTTTTACATCTAATGGTAGGTCATCTATGAAATTGGGGGCGACCATGTTTGGTGCATATATGTTTAGAATTCAAATATTGTCTTGGTGGATTGTTCTTTTAAAATTATGAGATATTGATAAAGGAAACAGAAGATAACACAAATACGTGGGAAGGTGTTCTATGTTCATGGACCAGAGGGACTAATTATTAAGTGCCCATACTGTCCAATGTGATCCATAGGTATAATGCAATCACTCTTAAATTATTTTCCTTGTAGCATTTATACATTTTAATTAAAATACAAATATAACTTACCCTCCTGTTTCTACCTTCCACTTCTCTTAAATCTAAGCCCCCATTCACAGCCTCTTATTGTTTAACTATTATTATTATTATTATGTATATGTATAAATGAATACATATACAAATACAATTCGCTGAATCTGTTTGGTCTTGCTTATAGGTAGACATTTTTCGAGCTGACCATCTGACATTCGATAACCACTTAGGTGCTTTATTGCTGGGGAAGACTGAATTTTCTTTCTCAGTAGTTGTTAATTGCTCACAGTTCTTCATTTATGGTTGGCGCACTGTGAGATTTGCCCATCTGTGTTTGCTTTCTATTTATATTATCATCGTTAAGCATTAGTTAGGTGGCCATATTGTTGAGGTGTCATGAATGTAGCTCCATTGTCACAGCTAAAGGACACAGTTTCCCAGCTTCTAGGCCCCGTGGCTCTTACATTGTTTCTGTCCCCCTTCTGTGATGTTCCCCTAGCCTCCGGTACAGAAGTTCCATTGTGAATGTACAAATTGGGGCTGGCATCTCATGGTCACTTGTTCTCTGCACTGTGATTCTGTTATAGACTCCTTCTGCTTCAAAAAGAGGTTTCTTTGATGAGGGATGAGAGTTACACTCGTCTGTGGTGATAAAGGATCAGTACTTAGAATGCAGTCAGGAATTACACTGGTTTAGGAAAGTGGGGGTAGTAAGCACTCCTTTAAGATCTGAGACCTCACTGGCCATGGAGAGTTGGCTAGCTTCCTCAGAAATAGGAAGAACACCCTTAAAAGCTGCATGGGACTACAGACGAGCCTGAATAGCCAAAGAAATCTTGATCAAAAGGAGAAAAGCTGCAGGTATCATATGATCTGATTTCAAAATTTACTAAAAACCAGTAGGAATAAACCCATCATGGCACCAACATAAAAACAGATCTCTGTACTAACGGAGCAGACTAGAGAGCTGCATAATAACCCCATGTGTCTATGGCCAACTGTTCATTGGCAAAGGCACCAAGAACATATGATAAGGAAAGGATAGTAATTGTTTCCTAAACAACATTGGAAAAAATGTGTAGCCACTTGTCCAAGGATAAAATCGGACCTTACATCATTCTGTTCACCAAAATGAAACATAAAAACTCTAAAGTTCTAGAAGAAAGTAGAGACATCAGCGTAACATTGATCTGGACAAAGGTTATTTGGGAATGACTTTAAATGTTCTCTTTACAAAAAATAATGAAACAGCTGAGCAGTGGTGGCACATGCCTTTAATCCCAGCACTTGAGAGGCAGAGGCAGGCAGATCTCTGAGTCTGAGGCCAGCCTTGTCTACAGAGTGAGTTCCAGGACAGCCAGGGCTACACAGAGAAACCCTGTCTCAAAAAAAAAACAAAAAACAAAACAACAAACAAACAAATAAACAAAAACCCTAAAATGAGTGTTTGAAGCAATGGATGCATTAGTTAGAGTTTATTTGGCCATTTCACAGTGTGTGTGTATAGATATGCACATGTGTGTATTTTCATATATATGTGTACACACACACATATGTGTGTGTGTGTGTGTGTGTATATATATATATATATATATATATATATAAACTTTTATCAATTAAAAATAAGCAAAGGAGGACTGGAGAGATGTCTTAACAGTTAAAAGCACATACTGCTCTAGCAGCGGACTTGGGTTTGGTTCCCAGTACCCATGTAGGGCAGCTCACAACCACCCATAACTCAATTCTATGACATCGAAAAACCCTCTTCTGGCTTTAATGGATTCTTGCACACACATGCATGTACACACACACACACACACACACACACACACACACACACATATATATATATATATAAAACTAATTAAAACTAAAATAAACAAATCTTTAAAAAATGAGTGAAGGGCTAACAAGATGGTTCAGTGGTTACAAGTGCTTGCCACCTGAGCCTGACAAATTGAGTGTGATTCCTGGACCACATGGGAGAGAGAGAGAACTGATTGTTAAAAGTTGTGCTCTGACCTCTACACATGTACTATGTATGGCACAGGCATGTCCACACTCACACATACAATGATACATAAAATGATTTTAAGTTAAAAAAATTTAAAAGAGAAAGTCCCTGAGACACTCTGTCTATAGTAATCAGTGTAGAAATCCTGGCACATGTCATCCTGTGTCTGTCTGGATGTGAATGTACACATTTTAAACCTTAACTGTGACAGCGCAACATGGATAGCTTTGCTTCTTGTAAAAGGCACAATGTAAATATTTCCTCAGACTCTTCCTTACAGTTTTTCTGTACTACCTTCATACTCTTTTAGAGTGAATGCTATAGTCTACTTAACTCTTTCTGGATGCAAAGTTAGATTGTCTTCATAGAATATGCACAAGTATGACTTTTATGAGCCACACCAAAAGAGAGCATCCAAAAAAGTTTTATATAAGCATAAGCCACTTAGGCCAGGACAGAGTCTGTGATGTTTGGGGAATGGTTCCTCAAAGGCTGTGACATTGGGAGGCAATTGAAAGACTTATTTTGGATCTAGGAAGGGCATGGAATTAAGCTTTTTTGGTTGAGCTAATGGATTCTATTTCCGGGATGAGTGCCGGAGAGAATGTTTATTAAGCACCTAGAGAAATGGAAATTAATACGAATGTCTATTAGCCACTAAAGCCCATGGAAGGATGAGACTGAGCCACGGCAGCAGAGAAGAAGAGCGAGCCGTGGTAATGGAGGACTCAGCATGTGTGGGGACTTTCAATGAAGACAGAGACTCACGGCGTAATTAAATCAAGTCCTTGGACAGCTGAGCGACAGGCTGCTAATATGCCACAGAAGAGGCTGAAGACACTTTTGAGAATGGAGATTTGGTTTCAGTGTCTGTGGAAGCCAAGCAGATCCTATGGCCCAGCATCTCAAAGAGAATGCATGTGCTAATTAGTAATGGTTCTGCAGATTTGCCTAAGGTAATGGCATGCAGATGGTCATTTATTTATTTAGAAATGCCATTATTTTATCAAAGGCGATTAGTCAGTGAGCATAATCTGGATGTCTGGTAATGTCTGTGTGTGTATGTGTGTGGGAGTATATGCATGTGTGCATGTTTGTATGTGTGTGTATGGGTGTGTGTGCACTTGTGTGTGGAGGTCAGAGGTTGATGGCCAGTGTCTTTGTTGATCCCTCTCCATTTATATACTGAGGCAGTTTCTCACTTGAACCCAGAGCTCACCCATTCAATGAGTCTAGCTAGCCAGCTTGCTGTGAGAGTCAGTTCCCCATCTCCATGTCCTGAATCCTTGGATTACAGGTAGGCCATGCCCTGCCTGGCATTTATGTGGGTGCTTGGAATCCAAACTCAAGTCCTCATGCTTGTGTGACAAATGATTTATTTGCTAAGCCATCTCCCCAGACCAGGTACGTACAGTGTTAGCTCTTAGCCAATCTACACACTTCAAAAGATGCTGGTGACAATCCAAAGTTCAGAAATGCTTGGCAGGGGCAGAACAATGTGAATAATAAACATTTTTTCCCTCGGTCTTTGAAAAGCCTGCTTAACATGAAGCAAGCTGGTAGCGGAAGTGGTCAGCAAGCTGCCACGGAAATCAGACTGCAGAGGCTACTCAAAGGAAAGGGTTGGTATCAGAGGTGCTTGCTCTTGCCATACATGCCTTCTTGAGGCCCATGGTTTTTCTCAGGTGTTTCTAAACAAAGCAAACACACTCTTTCGCCAGTGTCCGCACATTCTGCCAATTGGATAGTCAGGCTAGTCCCAGGGGCCTGCTCAGCTGCTCAGTGGAAGAAAGAGAAGAAAAGAGGAAAATGGTTTCTGTGATATAGAATGGAGTGGGCTGTGGCCATTCCCTGTGTTGTGTAGGTGTCTGATGGGGTGCGAGCCATTTCTGCCAACCTGAGAGGGATGCTGTGCTTTCCAACGAGATTAGCATTGCATTTCACTTGTTTTACCTTACGGAATAAGACTCAGTCTGTGGATTTGTTTCCAGTAAGGCAATGTTCTCTGAAAGGAAAAGTAACATATTCCCAGAGACTGAATTTGACAGCTTTGGTTTCTGTAGCCTGCCCTTCAGAGGATGATGTCACACACTCGAACACTGAATTCAGGGTTCTTCGGAATTGTGCATTCCTGCCATGTGCTTCCATGAACTTATGGTTTCTAGAACCCATGAGGTTTTCTTCCAGGCCTCTAAGTCCTGGGAAGTTGCTGAAATCAGTGCTTTTCTCTGTCATGAGCACTGTCCCTAGGTGAGCTGCTAAGATCCAACCTGACATTCAGCCCCCTTAGAGAATTTCTGTGTCAATCAAGTCTCCACCAGGGAATAGATGATACCCTCATGTTAAAGTAAGTCCATGGTGTGTGTGTGTGTGTGTGTGTGTGTGTGTGTGTGTGTGTGTATAAAAGCTACCACTAGAAACAGTAGAGCTGTCAGCACCCTTCATTCCAAAGAGATGCTTTACCAGAATCCAGACCCAGAATGTCAATCATGCATAAAAGGCCACCTTGTTGGAAGTCAGACCCAGCTGGTCACACACAGGTTGTACAACCCTAACTCAAAAGTAGGAAACTCAAAATACTCCAGAATCTGAATTTGCTGAGTTCTAAACATGACTCTACAGTTGGAAATTTCTGCCCTTGATGTTCTGTGACAGTTACAGGCAGATAGACATACTGAAATCATTGAACAAAATTACCTTCAGCCTACATGCATGAGGTATATACAAAACATGGATTTTCTGTTTGGACTTGGGTCTTTTCCCTAAGATATCTAATTTTATATATGCAAAGATTCCCAAATCCAAAAGGAAATCTGAAACACTTCTTGTCTCAAACATTTCAGAGAAGAGTTGTTGAGTCTGTGGGTTCTGGCATTGTCCTTGTTTCTGTCCTTCTGATCTGCTGGAGATCCTAGGAACCACAGTCAGAAGTCAGGGGAGGGTTCTGTGCTTGTGACTCGGATGGCTCAGCCCTGAGGCCAAGAGTGGGGCAGATAGAGAAGGAAGAAGGGTAGATGGAGGGGAGGAAATGGAAGCCATGAGACACAGTCCAACCTTGGACCTGCTGAGGCCATTCCTGTCCTTTGTGTTTTTGAAATTTCATAGTTTCTAAGTAGCAAATGCAAAAATCACTATCACTTTGTTTTCTTTTATGTGGGAAATTTAACCCAGCCACAACTGCTGATGTTCTTACACAAGGCAGTAGAGGAGAAACTGCATAATTAAGTAGCTTGGATGCTATTGTTCTTGCTTCTGTAGAGAGCCTTGAGGTACAGTGTAGCTAGAGTTTTCTTGCCTGGCCCACAGTCAGGACAGATCTCTGTCACCCGCCAGTCCCACAGCCTCTCAGACCCAACCAAGTAAACACAGAGACTTATATTGTTTAAACTGTTTGGTCTAATGATTCAGGCTTCTAGCTATCTAGTTCTTACATCTTAAATTAATCCATTTCTATAAATCTATACCTTGCCACGTGGCTCGTGGCTCACCGGCATCTTCACATGCTGCTTGTCATGGCGGTGGCTGGCAGTGTCTCCCCTACTCAGCTTCCTGTTCTCTCAATTCTCCTCTCTGTTAGTCCCGCCTATACTTCCTGCCTGGCCACTGGCCAATCAGTGTTTTATTTATTGACCAATCAGAGTATTTGACATACAGACCATCCCACAGCAGTACAGACTGATAATCACAATTATTTCTTTCCAAATTGATTCCATGTTCTCCTTATCCTTTACTGGCCCCACAATTGTTATGGGCTTTTTAATTTCTGCATGCCTGAAGACACTGGAACCTTCACTCCAGCAGGGTGATGGACAGGAGTCTCTTGAGGTCCACTGGTCAAATCCATCGTCTAAGGAAGCACTTATAAGTTACTCCAGGGGATGGGGTGATGACTCAATCCACTGCGCAAGCTTGAGGACTTGAGTTTAGATCTCCAACATTGGCATTCAAAACTGGGCATGGCAGCCTGCTTCTGCATCCCATCTCTGGACAGGAAGACACAGGCAGATCCTTGGATCTTGCTGGCCATCCAGCCTACTCAAATTGGCAAGCTCAAGATACAATGAGAGACCCTGTCTCAAAAAATAAGACATATAGCAACTTAAAGAAACATCTGGCCTTCACATGAAATGCATGCAAGTGCCCACGTACCTGCCAGCTTCTGTGCGTGCGTGCGCGGGTACACACACACACACACACACACACACACACACACACACACGACATTTTGAGTTTCTAATCTAGTTAGTCCTTGTTTTTCTCAGACATCACTGATTGCTATTCTTCCTGGACAATAAGCAGTCTCAGCTTCCACCTCATTGGAACTATGACTTCTGAACCCACTGAATCCAGGCTGTGGGCATGAGAAGCAGTAATTATTGAAGTAAGTTATAGGAAATGCTAGGACACTAGTTTTCTAGTTCTTTCCCAGACTTCCTACTATTTTCTTGAAATCCTGACTGCGAAAAAGATGAAACCACATGGAGTCTGCTTTTCAAAGTGCATTCTGAGTCCTGTGGGGGAGGGACCTAAGCTCACAGGCGTTTCTCCAGATGGCTTGAAACACCAGATGTAGGCCACCCTACAACCCTACAGAGCCAGATCCTTCTAGTAAGGTCAGACCAGTGAGTTTCTTAGATGTACCCAAGGTCTGACTTCACTGTTGTAAAATGTAACCCCTGGTTTGAGACAACATGACCTGGGGCACCATGCTGAATAAGACACTATGTAAGTCTGTAAATAGCATCTTTAGACCAAGCAGCTTGGATGGGTATGACAAGCACATGTCTCTCATGCATGCCTAGTCCCAAAACGACAGGACAAACCCAGTCTACTATTAGAAGGGTCTAATTTAGTCACCTGGTGCCACTCAGCTTTGTTCTCTGATAGTTTGTGAACCCTCAGTATTGAGATTAGCCTTCACAACTGTTAGACTATGCCAGCCGTGGATTACATACCATTTATCCCTGAGAATATTACCACAGTGTTCTTAAGGTATTCATCACTTATCTCCACAGATGTAGTCATGTTGTACATGGGCAGGCATCACACCCACTGAGCAGGTACCAGGTAGCTAGAGAAAGGGGCTGCTTTCCAACCCATAGAATTGGACATCTTATCGACCCGAATTATGACACTCTCCACTGTGGATGCTTCAGGTGGTCATTTAGATGGATAGGATATCTTGACATTTTGTGTCTGAGAAGTTTGTTCCACTACTTAACTCCCAGTCTTCCATCTTTCTTCTATCCTATTTTGGTTCTCACCAGGCAACCTTCCTACATCCCACAAGACAGAGTAGAAGCCCATGCCCTTTCTCCTTTTATGAGTTAACTGGTTCTTAACCTTGGTACATCAGAGAGTCCGCTAACTTGGATGGGAGAAATAATACATCTCCATTTTTCAGAAACATCAAAGTTATGCTTAGCATTTCTCCCAAATATGAGTGGAGTCAGCAAACCACAATGGTGCTAGTATACCTGTGGCTGGACATGAACTGAAATCACACACTGTTCAGCAACACATCCCCTTGTTTGTGGATGGAGGCAACATCTATACATCACTACTTCAATATCACAGCAGCTCTTAGAGATGCTGCTAAATGCAGCATGCAGTTTTTTTTTGTTTGTTTGAGCAGTGGAGCCAATACAGATGAGATTATTTGTTCTTTTTTTTTTTTTTAATTTTTATTTTGCAATACAATTAAGTTCTACATACAGGCACAGATTCCCTTGTTCTCCCCCCTCACGCCCCCCTCACCTTCCCCCCAGCCCGCCTCCCATTCCAATCTCCTCCAGGGCAAAGCCTTCCCCACAGACTGAGATCAACCTGGTGGACTCAGTCCAGGTAGGTCCAGTCCCCTCCTCCCAGGCCGAGCCAAGCGACCCTGCATAGGCCCCAGGTTTCAAACAGCCGACTCATGCAATGAGCACAGGACCCAGTGCCACTGCCTGGATGCCTCCCAAACAGATCAGGCCAATCAACTGTCTCACCCACTCATAACCAAGACACTTGTGTTACATTGAAAATTAATTTACCGTTTTTTAGGTTTACTTTATTTTTATTTGTGTCTATGTGATGGTCTGCTGAATGTGTGCAAGTACCTGAGAAGGCTGGAAGAGGGCATCAGATTCCTTGGAGATGGAGTTACAGGCAGTTATGAGTCACTCGAGGTGTGAGCTGTGAACTGATCTCTGGTCCCCTGGGAGAGCAGGGTACACTCTTAATCACTGAGCTACCTCTCCAGCCTCGTATATATTACTTTCAAGTATTCCTTGTCTTCAATTCTTTGTTGATAAACTTGTGAAAACTGGTTGTCACTTCTCAGAATTTGCTAAAGTTTGAACTGGATGGTTCCATGGAAAATTCTTAGCGCGCTGTATTGCACACTTTCAAGTTTGCATCTGCCAAATAAGGAAGCCCCACACTGCTGGCGAGATAGCAGGAGAAGCCATATGTCTTAGATTGGCCTGGGCTGGTTTGTGGACTGGAAAAGAGAGAAAGAGCTGGATAGCAGCACCCTCGCTTGCTTGTGGGCTCTGGTCTGCTACAGTTGACTTTTTAAGAAAACCCTTCTGAAATCTCTTGTGAAGAATTGGCATCCTCAGTATACGGAGGAGGAAAGCAGATGCTTCTCAGGATAGCAGCTCCCTACTTTTGCTCCCTGTGAGCATGCCAGTGCCTTTAGAGGGTTCTTATTTTGAGAGTCCCTTTTGGCCATTACAAAGCCCTCAGTATTTTGGAAATGGTAGGAGCATTTTTTTTTCCAAACAAAACTTTGCCTGGAAATAAAAGCTTCAGACTCCGCAGATGGCATTCTGAAATACTCCACGAGGCATCGACATGGGTGTGTAGTGGAAATGGAAGCTCCTTGGGCCCATGTCACGTCACTCATTCCTTTCTGCACAGCCATACATTGGCATCACAGCTTCTTCCAACATTCAGATGCTTCATCAACAGCCACGGAGCTGTCAACTTGATTAAAGACAGATCTCCCAGGCTGGAGAGATGGGTTCAGTTAGGATACTGCTTGCCATGTTTAAGGCAAGCAGAAGGACCTGACTTTGTTCCTTAAAAGCCATGTAATAAAAATCCAAGCACGATGGTGTGTGCCTGTAGTCAGAGCTCTGGGGAAATGGAGCTGGGCATGTCCTGCTGTTCACTAGCCAATCAGCCTAGACTACTTTGCAAGCTCCAGGCCAGTGAGAGACCCTGTCTCAAAACAAATTCAAGGTAGTTGGAATTTGAGGAATGGTACTTGAGGTTGAGCATTGGCTTCTAAATGTATGCATGTGCATACACATATATATCTGCACACACATATGTATACATGTATGCAATGCACAAATGTTCAGATGCACAAACACATGCACATATACATATGTGCATTTGCACACACATGTACATTTACACACACATGTATCTGCACACACATGTGTTTTCACACACACACACACACACACACACACACACACACACACACAGAACCAGTCTCTGAATTATAGGGTATTAAAACAGCTTTGCCAAGAAATGGAGTGAAGTTCAAGAAGTCTTTCCACACCCATAAAAAGGTTCTTTTGGAGGGGGACCCAGGAGCCATCAATAACAGGGAGAGGTGGAAGGAATGTCACTTTCTCTCAAGGAAAACAAAACCCACTCTTGAAACTTCCTGAAGAAAGAACTTTACCCATGAGTTGCTGACCTTGACAATATTTTTAACCATATGAGTGAGATAAATCTTTCAGTTCATGCCTTGACGTTACTACCACTGTGGATGCAACTGAAACATTCCAGCTCTTCTCACTTTAGCTGCTGATACAGGAGACACAGGGCCACCGTCCTTACAAATGCTCATCTACCTGCCGAGTTGCCTCCAAGATAGAGGTGAGATACCAAATTCTCTTTCAATTTCTTTGAAATGAGAAAGCAGGAAACATGCGGAAATTCTTCAAATGTTTTGCCAATTTTATCTCTGCCATGATGACCCTACAGTGGAATTATGGATTCCCAAAAAGACTGTTCTCAGATATAAAGTATATGGAAAACGTGTGTGGAGACAAGGAAGAATATGTTGATCTTCGGACAGAAATAGGGACTACAGTACAAGCTTGGTACAGTTAGGAATTTAATTAAAGCCACCTTGGAAAGTTCTCATGGCTCTCGAGAGAGTCTGCTTAGAACTTGTGAGGTGCGCTGTAGAAATGTCAGTGCATTTAACATGAACTTAAAAAATTGTAATCATTAAAAGGAAAGATATAAATTAATTGAATATCCAGCTTGACATGCTTTTGCTGGTTCCTACCACCCAGAGTTTAACGCTCTGTTCAAGCAAATGACTATTATGGTTTGGATATGAAGTAGTCCCCTCAAAGGCTTGCTTGTCAAAGGTTTGGTCCTTAGTGACATTATTTTGGAAGATTCTGGAAAAACTAGGAGAAGCAGGTCACTGGGATCCTGTCTTTGGGAGATGTGACTTGTCCCAGGCCACTCTGCTTCCTGTTATGAAGTGGATAGTTCCTCCCTCCACACAATTCTACCAGGCCAGGTCCTTCCCAAATCCATGTGGCCAAAGCAGCCATGGATGGAATCCCTGAAATGTTGGGCCCAAACAAACGGTACCCCCTCTGGGATGTTCTCTTAGATATTCCGGTCAGAGTTATGTAAAGGTAGCTAAGACAATTTTCAAAAAGAATAAACATTGATCTTGACTTGTGTTTGATATGCTACTAAAGAAATACATGTATTGCTGTGTTATAGGTATACAAATAAACATATATATATATATATATATATATATCAATCAACATAAAACCTAAATGTATACATGATCGCATGTAAACTATATTTGGCATGTTTTGTGGTCTCGTGTATTTTATCTTACATCCTTAAAAATATTTTTTTGAAAGTGTGTGCAGATTGCACAAGACTGTCGTGGGACACAGAACAAACATTCCAAATTCAATGCCAACCAGAATTGGGACTACTTGGAGAAAGCCAGCCAGGGAATATACATGCTACTGATTTTTCCTTTCCTCAACTCTCTTATTGTGGTTGCTCACCACTTGGACCCTCTGCAAGCCAAGGTTAGGGAGAGGATTGAGAGTCCCTCCAGGTCCACATCCAAGGACAGGCAGCAGTTAGTACAGGAGAAAGGGTGGCAGTGGTGAGGTGGGGTGGGGGGGGAGGGCAGGGGTGGACAGACACCTCACAAGGTCTTCCTTTAGTTCCTGCCAGTGCGGTGGCCTTTCTCCTATTTTATACCTGCTACAGTGGCTGCAGCTAATGGCTGCATCTGATCTCACACTGGCTACTCTGAGCATTCATTCACTATCATCCTCCTGAACAAGCATCTCCTTCTCACAGGGGAAACAAACTTTGGTCACATAGCCACTCTCTCTCTCACCAAATCTGGGAGGCAAGGCAACACAAATTCTAAACAATAAGAGAGAGGTAAGACAGGCCCGGTGACGTCAGCACTCCTGCTCGTTAGCTGTTATTAGACGGAACAGGTCAGCGGCACCTTCAGACCTGTGCTGTGGCCTAGCAGAAAGAATGCAAGTTCAAGATTAAATATTTATAGTGAGTACTAGAGGTCGGCCGAAGACAGAAGCCTTGTTTATAGGAAAGCTTGCTGGACTGAGGTTAGCAATTTCTCTTCTTGTAGAGGCTTAAAGTTGCTTGGATTTCTGTATCCCCCACATGTGAGTCTGTGAAAGTTATATTTGCTTGCAATATGTATTATTTAGGGATTTCTTTTTACAACTCTGCCACTACCATAATTTAGGAACTCAGAGTTGTTTTTGTCTTCAAATTGTTTCTCTGCTTCCCATTTTTTTCTTTTCCAAGGTAGATAGTAAGATTTCATGCTTAAAACCTATGTTGAGTCCTGAGAATTTAGTTGACCTTCTCATTCACTTTGCATCCATAGCCTCTCTCTTGAATGGTTAGACATATGTAAGTTAGGGGGTCTGACCAAGTCCAGTGGGTTTAAATTCTATAAAGGCTTTGGTCCCAAATCTCAGCATCAATGTCTTTTTTAGCTTTGGGCTAATATTCTAATGGTTACTACATTTGCCTACATGTACAAACGGGTTTGAATGACAGACTATTTCATTCTTTTCCCTCAACACTAACTTTGTATGAACAGTTGGCATGCTTGGGTAAATAAGAGACTGTAGACCTAGATTATTAACCCAGAGTCTCTAAAATCTCTTGAAGAGAATATAGGATAAATGTTTGGAATAGTCTAAAAATAAGGTAATGATTTTTTTGAAAATAAGATTAAAAAAGCATTATTTGTCATCATTTATGAATTTTATTATAAAAATATTGCAAATAAAAAATCACATACCAAAATCAGCTAGACTTGAAGTTCATACATCTCAATTAACTTCTGTATAGTCTGGATACATAGTCTGAAGCTGTGTATCTTCATATTGGATTTTAAAACATTCACTCGCAAATATATTTTCATCCACCACCAAACATAACTCCACGACAGAAGTAGAAAAAAAAACCCTATCTATCCTCTTTGTTAGCTTGTGTCCATTATCTGCATTCAGTCCTTCCTCCTCCCCTCACTCTCGACCATTTTTGCTTTCTTTTCTACATGTTATACTGTACCTGCATGTACATTTGTTTACACATACACACATAGTAACTACATTCCACATATGAGGGAGAACAGAGGGCATTAACTACAAAAGAAAAGTTTGATTTTGTCAGACTAAATACTCCTCATTTTGAAATCACTGTTAGAACAATAAAAGAGACAAACTTCAAGCTGGGAGAAAATATCCATAAGTTACATAAAAAGGACTTATATTAAGACTATATGCAGAGCTGGGCGGTGGTGGTACATGCCTTTAATCCCAGCACTCGGGAGGTAGAGCCAGATGGATCTCTGTGAATTTGAGGCCAGCCTGGGCTACAGAGCGAGATCCAGGACAGGCACCAAAACTACATGGAGAAACCCCGTCTTGAAAAAACAAAACAAACAAACAAACAAACAAAAAAGACTATATACAGATACCCACGGGAGTCTAAGCCCTCAGTAGTGTGGCGGCTGCTAAGCTGCTCTACTTGAGTAAATCTCCCCCTGGTCTCATTCATGTGGGCAACCCCTGTTGAATGTGGTGGGCTTTCCTCCACTCTCCATTTGAGGGGGCACTTGTGTGTATTCCCACACGGGGAGCCCCATGCCTGCCTTGAACACAGCCCTTTCAGAGATTCAAATCTGAAGTGTTTGCTAAATGAGGGCTTGTGTCCTTCATGTTTCCTTAGACCCATTGCTGTTATACAGTTGAACCAAATGCTTGTTGGGTGAATAAAAATGTCTACTAGACAGAATTCTTGAACACACAGCAAGAAGGAACTCTGTGAAAAATGGGTTGTCAGAGAACCTTGAGAATCTGCAAGCCTTGGCACCTCTTCTACCTCCAAGGTTCTCAGCTTCCCTCTGTCTCTGTGCTGTTCAGCCAAGCAGTCTTCAAGCTCTTCCCTTGGTCCGGGCTCACAGAGATCTTCTCTGATGCAAATCATCTCATAGTTCCTGATCCATGAACTATGGAATAAAACTGGTGCATTTGTATGAAGTTCTTTCAGAACGATTAGTAGAGAAACACTCTAGTCCATGGGATGCTTCAACAGAGAGCAAAGGGAAAGGAAAATACTGTAATTCCATCCCAAATATACAGCATTTTATTATCTGTCATCTTGACTAACCCCAAACTTTAGTGTGACAGGTGTCCTACAAAGGGATCCATAGTCAGCTTGAATCACTTGTGAGCAAACTCAATTATTACTCTTAGGGATTGTGTGTTCTTGTCCACAAGCCTTCAGGAAAAGCTAACTGGAGCAGCCTCCAAGATCACTTTCAGACTGAACACACTTCGTCCCTGTTAGGCAGAAGGCACTGGCTTCCAAAGAAGTGTGTGCAAGTCGGTAGGTGACTTTGATGTGAGGAACGGGCTCCGTCCTGGATAGAGGTTGGTGGGAAGATAAATGCTTCCTCTGCATCCATACTTCACACGGGTGGACAGAGTGATAGCCAACCAGTTTATTTTCCAGCAGAGGGACGTGGCGGTGTGACATGTGAAGAAAGAGCCTGCGTTTACCTCCCAGGTATTTGACCCTGTCCTTCTGAGAGCTACGGGGCATATTTCAAGTCTAAATCCACAGGAGAGCATTTCCAGAGCACATGGCCCAGTGCTTAGGCAAGAACAGGAAACAACCTGAATGGAGATGCGTGAAGGAAATCTAATTCTATGACCTTCGTCTATGTCAAGTACACAACCTGCGTCTTGTGTCATTTTTTGGTAATATGGCTTGACTGTCGTTTTTCTCCTAATGTGTCTTCTCCCTGCCGAAGGTTTCCACCTCAGGACTTCCACCGGGAAGCGTATGATTAATCTTTCAGAGCCCTCTTCACCTAGGTCTGAAGGCAGTTTGTTTAGAACATTGTTGTTGCCCTGAACCCCAAGTCCCCTGGGCTACGTGTTTGTTGAGCCAAGGACCTGGCTGAAAGGAATGACTGATTTAGTTCAACTTGAGAAAAGAGCTATTTGCTTTCAGTTCAGATGGCGTGTTTTTTTTAAAAGACAGTCAGTGACTGATAAAACCCATTTTGTTTTTTTTAAAATGTAGACCTTCACTGTGTGTATGTTTTCATGTCATGGGGTTTGGGGAAGGTTTGAAAGGGGGTGAGTATTCCCAGCTCCAGCAAATTGTGTCCCATCCCAGGGTCCTGACTTCCTAATTCCCGTCCCTTATACAAGTACTCCCTTTGCCATCAAAACCTCAGAAGTTACCAATGGGTTTAATAGGTAAATTGGTAGGTATTTTAATAGCAAAATATTTTATCAGCTCAAGATTCAGCTATGCATGTTTAAGCAGCACAAACAGGGAAGTGTCTGAGGAATGCAGGTGTTTGAACCTGCTGGTCCCCTGTGATGATGACAACTTTTATTAAGTTCTGCATCTGCTTTAGTTTGATTTAAAAACAACATTCAGATCTGACAGTGTTAAGAAAGGCCATGTTCACATAGGTCAGTGAACTTAAAACTTATGGGTTTTAAGGTTTCTAACAGTGTGCTTGCTCCCCCGGAGTTTTTGCATTAAAATAAAAGGCAGGAAGAACTTCATTCTGAAAGCTGAATAAAAATTTGGGCTAGAGAATTGGCTCAGTGGTTTAAGATCCTGTACTCTTCCAGAGGATCTGAGTTTGGATCCCAGCACCTACATCAGGTAGCTCATAACCTATAACTGCAATTCTGGGGGATCTTATGCCCACCCTCTCTGGCCTTCACAGGCCCTTCACTCATGAGCGCATACTTACACACACACACACACACACACACACACAAATAAAATACAACAAATCTTTTAAAAATACATTAAAATAACCTATTTTGATTCTAGTGCACACTCAACTCCCTTTTAGTTGAAGTTTGAGATATAGTGTATTCTCGTGATCAACAGGAATTTCAACAGTTTGCTGGCTCTCTGAGAGATGGGTCAACACACTCTGCTTTGACTCTGCTCTTAAAAGCAATGTGGTGTCCTGGACTGAATTGGTGTGAGCTGGAAATAAGGTAGCTGTCTTAAACTCTGAGAAGCAATCGCACTAGGTAGACCAGGAAGGGAGGGGAGGAATCTCCTATCTCCTTCTAACAGCAGGAAGGCAGATCCTCTGTCTCTTTCCCTCTGGGACAACTTAGTTTGAACTCAATACAGTCTCAAATCCACACTGGAATTTTTAGACGTGGCCTCCCAATGGTTTGAAATTTGTTGATTAATTATGCTGGGATGGCTGGCTGGAGAAGCCCAGAGACCCTCCTATCTTTACCTTCTGGAATTACTAGTACATGCCATAGACTGGCTTCTTTAATGTGGGTTTTGGGGATCTGAACTCAGAATTGGGTCCTTGTACTAGCTGAACCATTTCTCTAGCCTAGGAATGCCTTTCTTTTTGGTCCTAGTAGCACAGAAATAGCCTTTATAAGTCAGTGAGGGGGAAATCTGCATCCTTCTCGCCTCCTCCATGCCTTTTCCTAGAAGATGCATGAAGAGTGGCAGAGGGTGATAGGCATGTGGAGGTTTGAGGATGGCAATCGTTCATTCAAGATCTGTTTTCCTGGAAGGGGTTGAATCCAACTGGCTGCTTATTCTTCTGTTCCCACCACTTACTAGGTCTGATGGTTGGGGCAAGGCATGGTAGGGAAAGCCCTTGGTTTTAGTACAGTGCTGAGAAGGGAAAAACCCAAGCATTTGAAAGTACAGAGGAGATTAAAGGAGCAATCTCCACAGTTGTGTATGAATTTCTAAGTTCAACTTCAAACCACACAGGTATGGACCCGATCCTAAACACCACAATGTGGGCTTTGAGACCTTAGCTGCAGGTAAGTGATGGCTGTGGTCCTAGCCTCAGTATTCTGATACCCAGAAAGTAAAGAACCAAATAGAACAGCCAACGCTGAAGTCTGAACATATTTTGTAATCACAGCCTGCAGAAAGTAGATTTGAGCTTGCAGCCTGAGCCTAGCCTAGCTGCTGGGTCAGTAAAACAAGCAGACACGCAGCAGCTTTCTTTGGAGGGCTTCTGCAAGACCAGGACAAGATACAGTCTAAACACACTCAGCATATAAAGACCCAGGAAAGGTCAAACATTCAAGGAAAAGGATAAGTAGCAGGTAGAAGTGACAGACAGCTTGGATGCTGGGGTTATTAGAGTTGAGGGCAGCCACTGCAGCCATGTTTTAGGAAATGAGGTCAAGTATTCTCAGCAAAGAAAAGAAAGATGTACAAAGGAAAAAAAAGGATAAGAACAGAAAACTACAATGTCTAAAATGTTTAAAAAATTCCCAAGAAAGGCCCAGTAGCAGAATGGACATGGTGGGAGACCTTGAGGATAAACCAATAGAAAGAATCCAAGAGGAAAGATGTAGAGTGGAGAGAGAATACAATGGGGAAAATGGACAAAAACTCCCCAAACTGGAGCCTCCAGAATCTGTAAGATAATATTTTAAAAAGAAGTTTGAAATGCATATTTGTGGATCAGAAATATTTGCGACCATAAACCCAAGCCATTGGTTAAGGGCAAGGAAAATCTTTGCTTTCCTTGAAAAATTGCCACACGGCTGTTAGGGACAGATAGCCACATGAAACATATCGCCACATTGCCCCACGTCATTTTGTTTGCCAGAAACCAGTGAATTACATTTCAGCCTCAACTATAACCATAAGTTTGGAATCTTCCAGAACAAAAAAAAAATGAAGAAAGACTAAAAGGAGTAAAACTGGAAAGGAAATCATGAAATCCTTTCTATTGGTAGATGGTTATCCTCACAAAAGCCTTATGAAGCCAAAGTCAAATATTAGACTTACTATATGAGTTGTGCAAGATTGATAGCTATTTGGTCAATATGACAAAAATATTGTAGTGTTTTTAAATAGTAGTGATGTCCCATTGGAAAATGACAACATTTAAAACCAGTATCGTTTGCAACAGCAGCAAACACAATGAGATCCTTAGGAACAAATCTACAGAAATATGTGTGATATCTTTGCATGGAATCTATGAAATCCTGGGTTGCATAACAGAATTGCTGAGAATAAGAAAAGTAAGATTACATTGTTGGATTTTTCTATTCAAATGTCAAACCCTTTTTACATGGTTTATATGAAGCCAACTCTACTTATTATGAAATACTAATCTTGTCATATAATTCTGGCTTTGGTTTCCTTTTTTAAAGATTTAAAAAAATATATGTGTGTTTCTGCATGTGACTATGTGCACATATGAGTGCAGTGCCCATGGAGGCCAGAAGAGGGCACTGGATCCCCTGGCATTGGGGTTACAGGCAATTATGAGCTACCTTATGTGTATGCTGGCACTCAAACTCCAGTTCTTTGTGAGAGTAGAAATCTTGACCTCTGAGCCATATCTCCAGCCCTTGGATTCAGTTACCTTTTTTAAAAAAAAGTTTTTCTAAAGGTTTTATTTTCTTTACTAAGTATGCTGGACTATGCTTTTCCTATAAAACTCATTTTTGGATAGTAAGGTTTTATAAACTCATTGAATAATTTGAACATTGTGACATCTCCTCTATTTGTGGAAATAATTTGCATCTGATTGGTGTTCTTTCAATTTTTGACAAAATTAACCTGAAATTTAACATCTGACACTGAAATTTCCTCTGTAAAGCAGTTCTGATTATTAACTTAATTTCTTTAGCCAAAGATGGCTATTCATGTTTGTCTCTATCTTCCTGTGTCTGTTATGGTAATGACATCTTTCAACCAATTTATCTATCTCATCTGAATTATTACCTTTTTATTGGCATAGAATTATTTGTAACATTTTCTTGTAATATTGTATGATGTGGTCTCTAGCGATGCCTTTTCATTATAGATATGGGTAATGTGTGTATGTATGTATGTATCTCTCTATCTAAAATGATTTATTTAATCTATTTTTTGCAGTACTGGGTAATGAACATAGGGTTTTGTATATGCCAGGCAAGTGCTCCACCACTGAGTTACATCCCCAGTCCACTTACTTTTTTATTTTGGAACACTGTCTCACTAAATTGCTAAGCTAGCTGTTTTTTTTTTTTTTGTTTTGTTTTTGTTTTGTCAAATTGACACAAACCTAGACATATCTGGGAAGAGGGAATCTTAACTGAGAAAATGCCCCCATAAAATTGGCCTGTTGGCAAGTCTGTGGGGGTATTGTCTTGATTAATGATGGATGTAGAAAGGCCCAGCGCTTGTGAGAGGTGCCATCCCTGGGCAGGTGGTCCTGGTGCTATAAGAAAGCAGGCTGAGGAAGCCACCAGGAGCAAGCCAGGAAGCAGTGTTCCTCCATGTCCTCTGTATTGAGTTCCTGTCCTGACTTCCCTTCATAATGGACTTCCCCTTTAATTTGAAATAAACCCTTTCCTCTTCACCTTGCTTTTGTTGATGATGTTTTACACAGCAACAGAAAGCAGACTAAGAGAACTGCCCCGGCTGACATTGAACTTGTGGTCCTTCTGCTTCAGTCCTCTGAGTAGCTAGGACCACAGGTCCACACCATCAGTCCCTACTAGTTTTATAGTTTTGACAAATGCAGTCAGAGTGGTTGTGGCCTTTTTTTTTCTCAAAGAACTATTTGTTTATATTTATTTCATCTCTTCTATTTTCTGTCTTACTGACGTTAGTTCTTGCTATTCAACATTTACTCACACTGGATTCAAGTTTCTCTTCTTAGCTCAGCTTCTCAGGGAGGAAATCCAGACCATTGCTTTTATGGCTTTTCTCTCTGTAGACAGAGCAGTTGGAGCTGTGAACCTATGACCCAGCAGCGGCTCTTCTGCATCCCACACATTTTCATCTGATATGATTTTATTATCACCAGGTTCTGAGCATTTCCCGGCTTTCCTGAGGATTTCTTCTCTGGCTTTTAAAAGTGCTTAATGTCCAAATATTTTGGGTTTTCCATCTATCTTATTACTGTTTTCTATGTAGCCCATGGTGGCTGGAGGCTAACCTCTGATTCCAGTCTTCTTGGGGCTGTGTTTTCTAGCCTAGTCTGTGGTTGATTTCAGCAAATTCTGTGTACACTGATACCTGAGGGAAGTATGCTCTGCTGTTGCGTGGGAGCAGCCTTCCGGAAATATCAACTAGATTATATGTGATCTGCCCAGATTCTGTTCTCACTGGCTTTTGTCTACTTGTTCTGTTGACTCCATTCCCATGACTTTCACTTGGTCTAGCCCCCTTTCAGTCTATGCTCCATGAATCTTGAAGTTCTGCTAGATCTGTGCATATTTAAGACTGTTAGGTCTTTCCCTAAACTGATAACTTTATCATCACAAGATGTCTCTTTTTACCCTTGGTCCTTGTTTTTAGGGCTTTGTTGTTATTAATAAGCTCACCTCAGACTAGGTCTTATCAGGGTAACATTTCCATCCCCCCCCATGCCCCCGTGTATGCGGTATGTCTGCTTACATCAGTACTTCTCTATGTGTCCTAGTTAGCATTAATTGTCAACTTGACTCACCTGGGAAGAGGGGATCTCAATTGAAGAGCTGCCTCTATGAGATTGGCCTGTGGACATGTCTATAATTTTCATAATTGCTTTCTGATGTAGGTGGTCCTAGTCACTGTGGATGTGCCATCCCCAGGATGGTGATTCTGGGTTTTATAAGAAAGTAAACCAGTAAGTGGTGTTCCTTCATTTTCTCAGCTTTCAGTTCCTACCTCCAGGTTCTTGCCTTGAGTTCCTGCCCTGCCCTTCCTTGAGGATGGACTGTAAAATGTAAGAAGAAATATACTCTTTCCTCCCCAGATTGCTTCTGATGATGGTGTTTAACACCGCGACAGAAGAAAGCAAACCAGGCCAGCATGGGTGTGGGCACGTGTTCGTGTGCAGCTGCATTTGCACCTGGGCGAGCATGCATGTCGAGGCCAGAGCTGGTGGCAAGGGTCTTCCTTGACTGCTTTCTACCTTGTGTGCTAAGACAGAGTTGATATGACTGGTCTGACTGGCTAGTTTCCTCTTTGGGGAGCTCCCTGTCTCTGCCTTCTAAGTGCTGGAATTTCAGATGGGGTGCTATCTTCACCCCACATTTATATGGATGCTGAGGATTCAAACTTCAGCAAGTACTTTCTCCAATAAGCCACCTCCCCAAACCCCCCATTTTCTGTCTTCTGCTTTCAACTTTTCCATGTCTTTGTATTTGTACTGCATCTCTTAGAAGCAGCATTGAACATACAAGTGGTTTGATCTTGACTTTTCTAGTCTGACATTCTCCATCTTTTTTAAATTTTTTTTCTGGTTACATTACTCTTTCTTTTTTCTTTCATTTTTCTTTATTAAGAAATTTTCTACTCACTCCACATACTATCCACAGATTCCCCCCTCCTCCCTCCTCCCTCCTCTCACCCCCCAGCCCTCTTTCCCAAGCCACCCCGCATACCCACATCCCCCAAATCGAGGTCTCCCATGGGGAGTCAGCAGAGCCCAGCACACTGAGCCTAGGCAGCTCCAAACCCAAGGCTGTGCAAGGTGTCACACCACAGGCACCAGGTTCCAGAAGCCTGCCCATCTTTTTAAATAGGATCTTAATCCATTTACAGTTAATGAAGTATTGACACAATTGGTTGTGTCCACCATTTTGCTTTTCAGTTTTCCTTCTGGTTTTTGTACCTTTTATTCCTGCCCTATTTTTGATTACATGGCTACATTTGAGTGTTTCATTTCATCTTTAATTGGGCTTTTTACCTCCATTGTTTGGTCTACTTTTTCCTTATGACTGCTCTAAGCCTCTGAATATATGTACTGGACCTTTTGCTATACACTGTGAATTAATAGTATACCACTTCACTTATAATAAATATTATTGTGATCATATTCTCCACCTACCCCATTCTATCCTCTGTGCTATTATTGGCATATTTGACTTTTTGTTTATTTAATACTTATATTTTGAATTAGTTAAGAAATTAGAAAGTCTCCTTTATTCTACCCACATGATTACTTTCTGTTGCTTTTAATTTCTTCATGTAGATCCAAATTTATATCTGGCTAACATCTTACATTAACCTAAACCATTTCTTTAAAAAGTCATGTAAATATTATGATAGTGTGGGCTGGATAGATAGCTAGACAACTCAACGGTTAGGAGCACATACTGCTCTTGCAGAGGAAGCAAGTTGGGTTCACAGTATCTACAACAGGTAGTTCACAAATCCTATAACTCCAACCAGGGTATCCAATGCCCTTTTCCAGTCTCCAAGAGCACCTGTACTCATGCTTGTGTATACACACACACACACACACACACACACACACACACACACACACACAAATACACAAATAACTGAAAATTTAAAAAATGTTGATAGTGTAGTGTACGTCTTTCATTTGTATCTTTGAGGTATATTTATTCCTAAGTTGACAGGTGGTTTCAGCATTTTAAAAACAGAATTCCATTGTCTTCTGGCTGGCGTATTTCTAATAGGAAGCTGCCAGTCATTTCTCCCGTCTTCCTGTGCTACTGCGTGCTTTCCTTTGGTTCTTGGGATAGTCTTGATCTTTATTTTTGCCTGTCTGGATGTGATAGACATGTATGTGGTTTCCTTGTGTCTTTGCTACTTGAGTTTCTTGGGCTCCTTCTGTACATTGATTTATATTCTCAACCAATGAAAAGTTATTTAGTTGAAGTAAGTTGTTGCTGTAGAAGTTATTTCTTCCAATATTTTCTGACTTTCATCTTTTCTCCCCTACTTCTGGTTTCCAATTCTGTGAACAGTAGCTTAGTGTTTCCTGCATGTCACGAGAGCCTTGTTCATTTTCTCTTCAGCCTCCTTCCATCTCAGATAGGATCTTTTCTGTCACTTTGGCTTCAAGGTCATTTTCTTTTGCAGCATCTAATGCATTTGTAACTTCACTTGGTAAAATTTTTCCATTCAGTTGTTGGAATTTTCAGTTCTAGCATGTCTAGGATTTAAAAAAACCTTTCACTCATTTATTAAGATTCTAATATGCTTATTCATTATATCTATCTTTTAAAAAGTCTCTTACCATAAGAGCTGTTTTGAATGCTGTCTGCTAATTTTAGCTTCTCTGGCCTCCTTGGATATGTTTCTATTGATATTTTTCTCCCTTTGTTATCAATCACTGCTTCTTGCCTCTTTCTAAGTCTAATTTCTTAGATTGGGTAATGGACATTGAGTGATTCTATTTCACTATCTCTCTCTGAAGGGATTTGGCAGTACATTTATGGTTTAGTACGTAGGACCTTTATTAGTAAAGGTTGGTTAGAGAAACGTTAGCAGATCTGGGCTAGAAATCCAGCTGATGGCTGGGAGTGTTCCACAGAGTCTCCAAACTGTTCAATTTCACCCTTTCCATCAGGTGGTTCCTGTAACTCCCATTTAAATCATATTTCCGGGACAGCATCAGCTTGGTGAAAGGCCTGAAATATATAAAATAGTGTTCTACATGGGAATTAAAGGAATAGTTACATGGATTTCTGGGGCTCCTTTTCTGTGTAGCTCCCTCCTCTGTGATCTCAAAAATCAACTGTCTCTGAGATCAGCACACTTTAAAATCCTGTGTAAAATCAACCCAATTCATTGGCCCAGAATCGCAGCTGATACCTCTTCAGCTCAAGACTTCATACTTCTTGGGCATCCCTTCCCTACCTTGTGATTCTGAACCCTACCTCAAACAGCAACCTGGGTACTTGTGGTAATCACTCTGCACTTTCCTTCTTTCAGGGGGACAGTGCTGTGCTGAGTCCTCTCTCAGGGACCACACTTACTGGCTGTATCGAGCTGATGGTGGACTTGGCATTCCTCTCACTTATAGTGGAAGGCTAGTCTGGTATCATGCGCAGCACTGTGGTTATAAGCAAAAGTTTCACTTATGCATGTTTGACTGCCTTTGACTTGTTATTGAATGCCGGTTAGCTAAATACAACTGCTGTTCTTCCTCGCACTCCTTAAAAAAGCCAAAATCATATGTGAGCGACTAACATAGCAAGGGCTAAGATTGTGAAATCTATATGTATAAACTAATACTACTACGAGACTATATTTTCTCAAGAAAGCATAAGTTGGCATTTAAACTTGAATTCTGCATTTAGCATGATAATTTGAAAAATTCTTTCGAGGAAGAATTTAGAAAAGGCAAGTGGAATTCTCCCTACAGATTTAGTATTGGAAGATATATATTTTTTCTATTTGGAAATATTGATTTCTTCCCTTCCTGGGTTTCTTTATGGGATGTGTTGATTGACATGGTAGCCTTAGAGTGGCAAGTCTATTGTATTTTATTTCTTTATCATCACTGAACATCTTGATTTGGGTCTCAGGGTCATTGATTGATGGTGTGTTGTCTTAGAGATGGCGATGGGATGTTTTGTTTTAAGATTTAACGGCTGTGGGTAAAGCAATGGACAGGAGCCTATCATTTTACAGATTAGGCATCAAATGGTTAATTTTGTGACTATTCACATTCCTATAATTTCTGATTATCTATGTGAGTGCTGACAGAATTCTCCCACCCTCCCTACCACCCCCACCCCTACAGTAGTTAATGTTATAATTATTAGTAATATTACCGAGATCTCATGTATCTCAGGCTGACCTTGAACTCACTGTGTAGCTAAGGGGGACCTTAAACTTCTGATTTCTTGTCCTCTACCTACCAGTGCTAGGAATACAGACTTACATCACTATGTCTGGCTTATGTAGTGCTGGGAATTGGAAGGACTTTGTGCATGTTAGACAAGCACCCTACCCAACTGTGCTATGTCCCCATCCTGATAAATCTTTTTTTTTTTCTTAGCAACAGCAAAGAATTTTAAGAAAGCAAAAGACTTCCTATGTTTCTAGTGTCCTGGGACATAGAAGGGACTGAGAGTCAATAAGCCACAGAACATGGCTCTGCTGAGTTAACCAAACTGTTGGGCTTCCTATTAACTTAGTGTCTGAGTAGAAAAACGCTGGGATAAAGGCTGCCTGAGCTCAAAGATTACAGAAACAGAGGCAGATAGAGTGGTGGAGTTGTATGCATGTAGTGCCAGCACTCAAGGCTGAGGACAATGTTCTTGAGTTCGAGATTAGCCTGAGATAACACAGTGAGGCCCTGTGTCAAAAACAAGCCCTACAAAGTGTTACTAACTAGAAACATGAGGCGTTCCCATTGTCACTTTAAAGCTCTATTTGATCTCATCCAAAGATCTCCTTTGTCCTGGAAGTCAATGCCACTTCCTCACTGTCATCATTCCCTCACCCGAGATGTGTCTCTTAGGCCAGACATAACATGTCGCATATATTCTTACCTCTTTTTCCACTCAAAAGACCTCAGGGAAATGAGTGTGTGTGTGTGTGTATGTGTGTGTGTGTGTGTGTGTGTGTGTGCAAAAGACCTCAGGGAAATGTGTGTGTGTGTGTGTGTGTGTGTGTGTGTGTGTGCAAAAGACCTCAGGGAAATGTGTGTGTGTGTGTGTGTGTGTGTGTGTGTGTGTGCAAAAGACCTCAGGGAAATGTGTGTGTGTGTGTGTGTGTGTGTGTGTGTGTGTGTGTGTGTGTGGAGAGAGTGTTTGGGAATTGAATTGTTCTTTAATATTCTTGGCTACATCTTAATGGATTTTTAAGATGTTTCTTAAAATTGTTGATGCGGCTATATTCATTTAGATGTTCTGTTTTATATCTACACTTCTTGGAAACAACAAAACCATATTTGCTTAAAGAGTACAATGAAGAATTTTATCCTTATTCTCAATTGAGTCAATGTCAAGTTTGGCGTATTTTAATTTTGAGACTTTGAAAACGCTCTTGGATCATTTTCAGGTTCTACGGAGATGTTTATTTTACATGCTGTTAGAATCCAGTGTTTTCTAACCCCCACTCAAGTAATCTACAAACAGCTGAAGCCCAGACCCCTGCTCATCTCAGGCTACTGCTAACGTGCTATCCTGGGCTCTTAGAGAAATAGAGTTTGGAAACTGTGGGCTGAAGGATTCCATTAGCAATTTCACACTTGGCAATGTATGATTGGTCATACCCACCTGCCCTTGGGTGCCTCTGAATAACCTGTGTTTCAAGGAGAGTGGCAAGCTCCCCAAATGCTCTTGCATTCATGTTTGCTTCAGACAAGATTACCTAGTGTTTAAAATATCTCTGCCTGGGGTTGGCAGTCATCTTAACTTCCCACATGCAGAGGATGAGAGTCTTTAATCATAAAGCAATAAATTTTGTACAAGTAAGAATTTATAAAATATTTCCTTTTTCTTTTTACCCTAGACAAGCCTTGACCTCACTATAAAGCCAAGAATAACTTTGAATATCTGTTCCAACTGGCCCTGCCTCTTGGGTC